>NC_072732.1:155234022-155350851 GCF_026930045.1 Uloborus diversus | reverse complement strand
ATTTTTTCAGGTTTTTTGTAACAAATGCACTAAAATTTTGCTTTTTTGTTGAATCCTTCATACACTCAGTGCATAAGCAACCAAAAAACAGCAATAGCCATGCCCATGTACAATACTCGTATATACCTTAATTTTTGATTTCTCAAAGTCAGCGGGGAAAGTGCCCCTCCTGATCCTCTTTAAGTGATAAGCCTGCCTTGAGAGGCACATCCCACAGATTGAAAAGTACTGGCCTACACAGAGAACAAACAGCATTTGGTGTATAATTGAATTCTGATCAGCGGACGATGGGAAAGAGATAGAGAAATGAACTGCTTTTTTCTGACACGTGACAATAAGTTTTAAAATGGTTATTTCAATAAAATTTGTTCAGTAAAGCAGGATTATTAATGCATAACTTTCTGTTAAGCTTTAATAACTAAAAGGAGTATTATTTATTCCATTAAAATTTATAAAAGATAAAACATTTCAAAAAAAAAAAAAAAAGAGAGAGAGAGAGAGAGAGAAAGTTGAACGCATTAGCTCGGATAGGACTCATAATGTCAAAATATTGACTGTAAAGCATACCTGATTAACAGGCATTCAGGGGCTACTCGATAGGAGGTCACTGTGAACTTTCATAAACTTTCCTTTCCCAGAAAATTCTGACGAGTCTTCAAATTTCGAAGTTTTTTGTGAAATATTGCATTAAAAGGAGATTCTTATTAGATAGTGATGTGGATAGTAGTGATGTGGGTAATTAGGAATTTCATTTAGAAAATCGAGAAGTAACCTAATCTGAATAGTATAAAATCGGGGAATTCCTGCATGATACACTAAACAGAATGGTACTTACCTATCACGGTCTTTTGACTTTTTAAAAATGGTTCCGTGGATGTTGTTGATGATTCAGTAGTTAAAAATTACTCAGGTTCATTTGACGTAGAAGGTTTGCTACATTTTCCCGTTTCAAGTCACCTATCCATAGCCGTCTTGCGCTTCTTTTTTCGTTGGTCTATCGGAAGTGACATCACAGTATCCATCGTTATGCTGACTTACGATTTGCTTTTGAAATTGCACGTTAATTTTTAGACTCCTCCTCTTTTTTTTCTGTAACGTAACGCTTTTTTGGTCAAATTTGAGATGCCGCAAACACATTTGAGAAACCGCGCTTCGGTAAGGTACTTTGAAGCCACGTGTTGAATAATGACAAACGACAAACACATGACACGTCCTTTCCCTTTCTACCCCAAACTTAACCTTTGACCAGCTAAGTGGTTTTCTAAATTTTTGAGCATCCTTTGGCCAGGGTGTTGTTGCCAGCTGCAAAAAACCGCCAAAGAGGTCAGGTGTCTCATTTTGTTTGGGTAACGTCGGGGTCGCTATAAATTAAATCGAATCGGAGAAACAAACACTGCCAAACTTGAAACAGAAACCTGGAAGTGCCAAGAAACGAGATAAGAAAGAAAGGGGCAGAAACTCAGATCCCCGTCTAACTTCTGTTGAGTCGTAAAAAGGGGGAGGGGGGGAGTTGTCCATCTAGTTTCAGTATCTTAAAGTTGTCCCGTTGTTTCCCCCTAAATAGCAACAAATACGCTGGAATGACTTTCAAGCAGGGCTGTGGAGTCGGAGTCGAACTGATTTTGGGGCAAAGGAGTCGGAGTCATTAGAAAACATTCCGACTCCGACCTTCTTTTTTACTTTCATTTTCACTGACTCTCCTTGCATTTTTTAAAAACTGACTAGCAATTGGTTCGATTACACGTATAAAAAGCTATTAATGAGAAAATAACTGCGATTATGGCAATCAGCTAACTTAAGTGCTTTCCGAACTTTCTGTAGCCGTCCCCTAGTTTGCTTGCTTTTTAACTTAACAAATAGCAACTGTCAGCAAACGGTTTTGTTGCCTAACATTTTCAAGTAATCACTTTCAAATAAAAGTAGAAATATAGTGTTTTGTTTAATCTCAGTTATAAAATAGTTAAAGGAAAGTAACAATTTAGTAAGTCGAGGCCCGTAGCTCGGGTGGAAACTTTTGAGAGTGTTCGGCAAATTTGCAAATAAGTTCTGGCATGAAAGCACGAATCTAAAAGATCCGATGATTTTTTTTTTTTTTTTGTCAACACCATTTCTATATGCTTAATTCTCCATAAAAAGTATGGAACAAAATAAGTGTAAATGATTTCTTGGTTACAACTCTCAATAATTGCAGTTAATCTTTAAATCTTCATATTAAGGTTAATTATAAAGCAGACTATAAAATTTAAATTAAAAATTTAGCAAAGAAGAAATATAGGTATAGCAAAAGCTATTCGTACAAATTTGTATACCGCCGCATTTTGTGCAAAATTTGCTCCTGACGTATATGTGCCTTACTTTCGTTGAAATTGAAAAGTTAAATATAATTTAAAATATGTTCAAGAAAATTTTCAGAATTAAAATATTTATATTTTTTACAACCTCTGAAATTAACTTTGGGTGTCACCTACCAGATGGGTGTCACCCGGGGCAAACCACCCCTTCTCAAGAACTTAGACTTAGAAAAAAGCTTTTTTTCTTTCAAGTTGCAACTTTCAAAATTTGAAAGCACAGGATTTTATCAATATGTATTTGTTAAACATTAAAAGGGGGCAAATTACAAGTAATCCTTCTAAATTATTGAAAAAGAAAAAAATGGTATTTTTAAGTCATCTCACTTTGAACTCGTAACTATTGCAGGCACGTAGCTAGAACTTTGTTAAGGGGGGGATCCAAGGTTGCACGAACTTCAAAAGAGGAGGCATGCTAAAGCAGAATTAGTAGCTGATAGTTACACAAGATAAGATAAATCCAATTAAAACTGATTATTAAAATATGATAATTAACTAAAATTAATTAAATAATTGAAATTAATAGAACCATTAGTTAAAATTAGTTAACAAAAATTTTATATTAAGTGGTAAATTAATTATTGAAAGTTTGTAAATTAACATTAAACTGAAAGTTATCACACACAAAGTTTCCAAACATGGGTGAACCTCTGTCCTCCTGAAAATGAGTTATATATTTTCTATTAATAAAAAGGGCACATTTAAAGAAAAACGGAAAACGAAAACTGTTCTAGAAATTACTTGGAAAATGCATGCGATAATTTAATAAAATATTAAAGCCTTGTAATATATTTCAACAAAATATGTACATTTGTACTTATGCCATTTTATTTGAAAACTAGAAAGTAGCCCATCAAGGTATGACGGGTGAAAATTGCTTCAACTCTTCTTCATTTGAACGAAGCAATTGCCTGTTTGTTGATATTTTGAAAGTTGAAATTTTAACTCTAACACCAGTGGATTAACCCTAAACTCCGGTAGATAGCGTTCATTGTTTTCGTTTCTTCATTCCTCTGAGATGACACAGTCTTACCAGTAGAACTGTTAAGTTACCGGATCGAGTTCAGCCTTGTCACAATAAAGCCTTTCCCTGAATGTTAATCATTACCAAAACATATTATCAAATTACATATCATGCCGTGGCGCGAATTCATTGTTGAAACACGCGGGTTACTCGATCATCGGCATTATTTATATGAGGATAAATAAATCTATATCTATGGAGTCGAATGTATAACTATACGAATGTTATATAACGAAACCCTGTCCGATTTGAACAACATTTCAGGCAAAATCCCACAACTCTCTCAACGAAAATATTAACAAGGTTTCATTTAAAAAGCTTGAATTAGTTTTTATTGATTTACATTTATAATATTCTTTTGATAATGCGAGATAGAATGATATTTCCAATCTTATCCGTTTTATATTTATCATTCCTTTTCATCAATTAAAAGCTTGAACAAACTATTAACTCTTTGAGAGACGGAGGCTTCCTTTGATGCAACCCTTTTTTTATATATATAAATTTTTTTCTTCAGCCAACTGACACCAGTTGGCTGGGTTTAATTCCAGTTTAATTCCAGAAAACTGGTTTTATTCCAGTTAGCTGAAATAAAAAAAAGAGAAGCAAGAAATAAATGGGGTTCTCAAGTGAAGTCACTATTCCTCAAAGGGTAGAAGCTGTTCAAAAAAATTTTAAATATTGGAAAAGGCGTATTGCCGTTTTTTATCATTTTTTTTTTCTAATGGGGCTGTGTTAGAGGCTTTAGCCTTTTGCGGAACAAGTGAGAACCAACCATATGGCATCCAGTCATTCATATGCCACCATTAAGGCGCGGATGTGAATGTCAGAGAAAAATTTGATGCCCAGTTTCCACCAGATGGAGACACTTGAGCTCTTTTCGATGCGAAACTGCAAAAGGAATTTAATTTTGTCAAGAGCTCAAACGACCTAAGGGATCTTTTACATGCCGATTAATGGAATGTATACCTAATGAATTAAATTAAACATCTGTGTGATTTTATTTTAACAACGTGTTGTTAATTTTAACAAAAATACATATCATATTTTACAACGCATGCAATGATTTTTTTTCTTTAATACGATGTTAGCAAAACACTTTATTGCAAGAAATAGCAAATATCGTTAGCTTGACGAAAATAAGAGTCGAAAAAATTAAAAAAAAAAAAAAAAAAAAAAAACGATATAGAAACGAAAAACTCAAAAAATTTATCTCGTATTCACCTTTTTTGTTTCTTTGCTTGTAACGCAGTAAATAGCGGTAATTTTCACCTAATAATTTATAGTTAAATGCAAATGCCTGTTTTTTGTTACGTTTAATGCTACCTTCACAATTTACTAAAGATGGATGCATAGATGCTAATTAAATAACTTCTCAGTACAATTGGAATACAAATACGCTTTATGGGACAAGATCGAATAAGAGATGAGAGAGAGAGATAATTTTTCTTCAATTAAAAAACTAACTGTTTTTCTTTTGGGATCATAGAATCACAATTCAGTAAGATTTAAAAGTATTAATTCGTAATAAATTACTTATTACATGCTTTAATATGGCCGAACTTGTAATTTCATAAACTGATCACAAAAATATTCAAGTAATTTTCAATTATTTTTCTATAAAATTTTGATTTCGCAAAAAATTCGTTACGTCAACTTCAAGTTTTATTTATTCATTTATTTTATTTATTTTACCTTCAAACACGAATTCTTTTTGGGCATTTAATATGTTCAATGATCATGCTTAAATATTGGGGGGAAAACATCAGAAAAAAAATCTATGTAATTTGTTACTCAGAAAGGAGAGAAATGTTAAAAATAATCTAAAAGTTCAAATAAAATTGTTATCAAAATATAAAATGAATCTGAAATGAACCATGCCAAAAATATAAAGAGTTAAAATGAAAAAAAAAATCAATAATAATTTTTTCTCATCCTCAAGCACATGAAATGTGTAGAATTTCTTTTTTCGCTGCTGGCTTAGAATCTAAAATTAGTTTTTAAATGGAAAAACACATTAACACGTAAAATTGCTTGTATTTTTAAGAAAACTTTAAAAGGGAGCACTGGCTCTTACCTAGTTTGGGTAAACTTAATTTTCTTTTGCATATATTTTTCTTCAAGATATGTTTCCTATAAGTATGATATAGATAAAAACTGCGTGTTAAAACAAAAAAATCGGAATTCAATTACTGATTCACCAGGAACGCACCTCACTCTGGCTGTCTTTCGTGCAACATGCGTCTATGAAATCCGCGAAAATCCAAAAAGAAAGGAGACAGAAATAAAGAAAACCACACCAATGAGACTGGGGGGCAATAAATGCTTGTTTTTACTTTGCCGATGGCAATCTGATGGATCAGAGGAGAGGGGCTGAATTTCAAGGTCACACGACCCAGCTGGTTTGAAAGACGATACGGACAGTTCCCGGTTTCCGACGTAGTGCGCGACAGTAAAAGGCAGACAAAAGTTGGGAACCTGCAGTTGTTGCACGAGGTTCCCGTGTTCTGAATTGACTCAAGGACTGAGAATTTTTCCGATTAATGGGAATATTTAAGGGGAAAATGCAGGGTTTTATAAAAACATTCTCTTTCAGAAAAATTTTGTTGATGCGAGATTCAACAACTGAGAAAAAAGGACAGGGGTCTTCCGGGAAGGGGGGGGGGTCCGGACCCCATGGACCCACCCCTTGGCTACGTCCTTGAACTATTGGAAAATTTGATTTTCTAATTGAATTTCTGACGTTGTATGCATCTTACGTTTACAATAAAATACAAAATGCGAAATTTTCATGGAAAAGAATTAATATTTCAATCTCTGTTTGTGGTTTTTCCCCCTTCCTGAAGGGGGAGAGGGAATTGAAAAAATACAATAAAATAAAAAAATCTGGAGTCGGAGTAGGGCGTTTAAAAAATCCAGGAGTCGGAGTCGGTCATTTTCCTTCCGACTCCGCAGCCCTGCTTTCAAGCTGGGGAGGCCGGCGACACGACTATGGATGGCTGACATTGCACTCGGGAGAAGGTGTCCCCTTTCTAGCATCCTCCACTGAAGCTCGTGTGCGCAGAGAGCAGAGCAATGGTTTGTCATTGGAGTTCACTTTCCGACTTTCTGTTCACTATACACATCACTTATTTTGTTTTTATTTAGTTCTTTTTTTTTCGATGTTCATTTCGTTTTATTTGATATGAATTAAACATGGTAAATTATGTATTATGCAACTGTTTAAAGTCTTCAAAGCAAAAATAATTTCCCCAAAATAATGAATTTCATCTTGAAAATTATCGAGGGGGTCCGATTTTTAAATATTGAGGGGGTCCGGTCCTCAAATATTGGGGGGGTCCGGACCCCCCGGCCGCGACGCCCATGGGAGACATCACACGAAGTCTGCAAAGCCACGTGGAATAAATGACATCTCCTATACGCCATTGCATGTTAAGAGATTAAAAATATTGTAAAAGTGTTGTAACTGCAAGTGGTTTTATTGGTTTACCCCAGTTTCGCCGACATTTAAAATTTTCACCCTCCCTTTAGTGTATCAAAAGACATGATTGAAATTGAAAAACAGGGGGGAAGAAAATTTCGTGTCGGCGAAACTGGAGAGTGCTTTTTTATTAGTACACTGAAGAGCTAACAAAACTTTATTGTTGGACCTAAATACGAGCATGCAATTAATTTTACACGTTGTACGCAGGGGTGCCTCGATGGGAGGTCACTGGAGGTCACTGTGACCTCCCAAAAATTCCTTATTCGGCAATCTTTGCTGACGATATGAAAAATTTTGAGACACTCTATTTAAAACTGAAATTCTTTTTTCTTTTTTGCTTTAAATTTTTAAATGGATTTCTAATGATGGATAATGTTTTCTCACATTAGATGTTATGCATGTATGATAGATATATGTGCATCATCGTATTTTATCATGCAGTAAAATTGGAATTTCATTCGGCAAATTGAGAATCTTCCCCTTCCCAAAAATTTTAGTTCGGGGCTCTCCTGGTTGTACGTCATCTTGTTCTCTGCTATTTCGAATTTAATGGAAAGACGAAATGTGTGAAACGTTTTTACGTTAATTGTATACTACCAAGTGGTACAACTGGTTATTAGACTCCTACATTTGCAACGTATTTTTTGCCCTTACATAAAAAAAAACTTCACATTTCTGCTCGTCATCGTTACAAATGAAATTCATCCATTCATCAGCCTTGACACTCCGACTAAAGTTAACACCCTTACGCATGTGCATTCATTGTAAGTAGTACTTTCTATCGTGACTAACACTCCAAATTTTGCCAACCGTGAAACGGCACGTCAAACTATGATCAACTTATTTCGTGCCTAGCATTGAACACTTCCCGCCTAACTGTACTCTCTCGTCGCTTTATCGTTCAGCTTTGACAGGATTTTTGAAGGACAAGCAAGAGTTTCAAAGTTTATTTCGCAAACATAATTGTCACTATTGATTTAACTGGTTACCAACTGATTCAAAGTAGAAACATAATTATGATTTTTTCATAGCTGTTAAGAAAATTTTGAAAACGCTTTTCATGATGACGAACTTGTCTGTCTTTGTTTTGAATTGTGTTGTGCAAAGGATGTTGACGTCATGACGATGCATGAACTTAATTTATCTAAGCCAGTGTTGCCCAACCTACGGCCCGCGAAGATGATCCGTGTGGCCCCGTTGTTTGTTCAACGTTACAAATCGAAAAGCATGATTTGTGACAATGTCACATTTGGAGCCATATATTCAGAAATTGGTTTATGAAAATCATGCATTTAATAAAAAAAGCATCAAGTAATGGATAACAACAATTACTGATTTGTAATTTTCTTTTCCTTTTCATATTTTTCTTTGTTATTTAGAAAAGAGCAAAATATTTTTGAACTTGGTTTGTGTTCTGGCTCGCTAGAATGATTTCAATATGAGGTACGGTCCTCGTGCAGAAAAAGGTTGGGCACCGCTAATCAAAACAATTGGAGTAGAAAACAATGCTTTTTCGGTTCAAGATAATTTTCAAATAGCGTTTCCCCGGATCAAAAAAGTGGTAAGGTACTTCTTGATAAAAGTTCAATTCCATCAAAAGGGCACTTTTTTTTATTAGAATCTTACTACAGAAAAGGTGGTTGTTTGTATATTTTTCACATATTATATATTTTTTATTCTGTTTTATTTATTTATTATTTTTGTATGCTTTTTAATGATAAACGATTTTTAATTTTTACTTAAAAAAACATTCTAAAAACAGTATTGACAATTATCCCACTTCGTTCTAGTGCGTGAGAGAATCAAAGGAGCTACATTTCATAGCCAGGATTACGTGTATACCTTCCGAAAAAGGTTTGCTTCTGTGTTCAAGTTTTGTTTAAACTTCAAAGGGGCAAAGATTGAGAAATGCCAAAAAGAGGACAGAGCGCAACGAAATTTAGCTTAAAAGGTTCCCGAAGGGCAGCTCCCTCCATAAAATGATTAAGCAGAACACTATTCTATATTTCGTTTATAGAATTTCAAAAAATCAGACTTTATACGTTAAAAGTGAGCACAAAAATTTCAGTTAAATAAATGTAATAGTTTGACTTAACATTTAAACAAAAATCTAATTAAGAAATTTAATTACAAAAATTGGAGTTTTTCAATTCTTTCTCTTTGGGTTGTGGAGTGAAAGGTATCAAGAACCTATGACCAGCAAGTCCCTGAGTGACATATTTTATATTTTCAAGGAAGTCCCAAACGTGAAATATAACAAATAAAATATGCAAGAAGTACACTTGAAGAGCAAAACATAAAAATAAATAATGGAAATGGTGTACAATTTTTTCGATCACAAAGTTGCAGATATGAATATGCATTTTTTTTTTTGGGGGGGGGGACATAATATTTCGGAGAAATCGATAAATTTGTCGAAACTCCGAGCCATAATTCATTGACAGTGTTTTAGTTCCAGTGCTTGCTGAGTAGCGCAAGAAAAGTGACATCATTATAGTAAAAAGGGAAACAAATATCTACCACGGGGTCAAAAAAGGAAAAAATGAGAGAGAGGTAGACATCAGCTGAGATAAATACTAGAAAATAACATGGAAACGTTCCTGTTGGTTTGATTTTCTTGATTATCAAAACAGTTAACTTGGTTGTAATTAATTGTAATTAATTGTAAACCGCATTACATGTACTTTTTTTGGGGATGCGAGTTAATAGAAGGTATAGATTTGACTATTCCAACTTTCGGCAGCTTCTTTATGCTGCCTGATTTGAAGCAGCGCAACTACATATTATGAGGAAACCTTTTGCAAAATTAGAGAAGGCACTTCAACTTAGATTTTGTCAATGGTTAAAATTTTGTTAAAGAAATTTCTCCTCAATTTATTCCATTTTCCTTTTTTTATGGCTTAAAATGAAAGACAAAAAGAACTCATTAAATATCAGTAAATCAACACATTTATTGTTTCCATTCCATAGAGACATTTCAAGCTTCGCGTAGATTTTTATGTCTATTATGCACTGTCCTTCACAAAAACGTGACGAATTCTTGGTACAAGTATTAGGTTTCATTCGTCCATAAGATGAAAGCCTAATTCGGATAGCTTATGCCTATTAAAGAGCAAAAACGAGCATGTTCAGTTTGAAGTCACAAAATACAATCGAACGCAGTGCTTTTAAGCGCCAATTATGAGGGAAAAGTTGACTCCTATTTACACAATCCTAGTTTACATTTACACGGCGGATATTCTTTATAATCGTGAGCGCAATTATTTTCTTTCTTCTTTTCTGTGCGCAAGCTCATTTGTTCATTGTGAAAGTGTACTGAATCGTATTATTCACCTTTATTAAAATACCATTTCCTTTCATTTTGCGTAAAAGCAATTTGTTGAATTTTTTAAAAATAAATATTTCTAAGTTTCACATTCAGTAAACCATTTTAGTGTTATCCCAGAATATTTAGTCATTTTAAGGGGTTTTTGACTATATCTGATCATCTAGAATCCAATTAGAATGTGAGCTGTTGATTTAAACTGCACGTCCAAAAAATATTTTGCCTTTCTGATTCTGTAGTAAGGGATCGCTTTTGAACTGTAGTACGGACACAGTTCTCCACAGTAACTTTTCTTAAAACTTTAGTGACCACATTATGTTTTTCACATTTTTATCAACTTTTAGGTTAAGTGTATCTCTTGAGGAAAAACTTACTGATTTGAAATGCAGAAATCGTATACCTAGCCACACTGAAATCTCAAAATTAAATGTCTATTTTAAGCAATTTTTAACAGGTTAAACATCAGTATTTCATATGTTTCGCATGTTTATTTCATTATTTAATATTATTTGGTTCTTTTGGAGTCACAATAACGTGAACTGCATCAGCTGTACTACTGTACAAGGACAAACTACCATGGTCCGATTAACTTCTGAAGTTAGGGGAAGCTCAGTCCGTTTTCGGGACCCCCTACTTTTTGTTTCGGGATTTTTTTTTCTCTTAATTCTACTCATTGAAAGCAAAATGCAAACTGACTGATGCTATAGTTTTTACTTCCGTTTACGAAAAAGGAAATATTGTATTCGCGAAAAAAATTTCACTCAAAAATCGACCTTAATTTCCATTGTGCTCACCCCCGAATGAATGTTGAGTTTTTTTTCGACCCCACCACATGTGTATAGATACCTAAGAACGTATAGACTCCCGAAATATCCATTTTGACGATTCCCGAGTTAATTACAACGAGTTTTCTCATGACGTCTGTATGTACGTATGTATGTGCATATGTACGTCTGTGCGTATATGCGTATGTATCTCGTATAACTCAAAAACGGTATGTCCTAGAAAGTTGAAATTTGGTACATAGACTCCTAGTGAAGTCTAGTTGTGCACCCCCGTTTTTGGTTGTGTTCGGGTGTTTCTAAAAGGGTCTTTTGCACCTTTTGCGGGGAAATCATTATTAATTTCGATGCAAACTCAAGTGGTGTTATAATTTGGCGAACACTTGGCGATATATCACCAATCATTTGGTCGTCAACTTGGCGTTTTTTTAAAAAATCTGGTTTCAATTTGGACATAGTTGGTGATATTTAGAGAGTTAACAATTGAATCACATTAAAATTACCAATAATGGGGAAATAACATTAAATTGGTGTAAAAGGAAGTCATGTGATGCACACATCAGCTCGTTTTTTTTTCAAGAGTGGCCTTCAGGAATTCAGATTCAAAGCTTTCTCTCCTCTTTCCCCCACTGACATAGTAATTTTGCATTACAAATAGTTGCTTTACAGTTCTACTGTGAGTTATTGTATCATATCACTGGACTAGAGAAAAATCGTAAAGATTTTAACGCTTTAATGACAGAAAGTTACTGAAGTAGCTTTTTCTTTTGTTCGGAATCTTTCTAAGGGAAAAAAAAGAGCATTTAAAAACCGAAACTGGAATTTTTAAGTCATTTTTTGGCCTCCTGAAAATTTTGAGGGGAACCTTAAGCTTCTCGAGCCGTTTCAGTAATTTTGTTCTGCAAAGTACTAATTGGTAGTCTATGATCAATTCAGCTCTCTTCATTACATTACGTCTCATTAACGTTACTGAAAACCTAAAGCATTGACTAATTCACTGAAAAACCGCGAAAGGCTTTCAAGTTTTAAACCATTTGCTATGTTTCAAGTCACTAGAAAAAAAGATTAACTTTAGACACTCGACCTGCAGAAATTTTTTCATTGAAGCAAAATCATTATTGAGTTAAAAAAAAATACACTTTCATGCTCAAAAATCGTTCTTAATTTTTTTGTTCCTATGTATATTTGTAGTAGAGAAATTACAGGGTGTTTTAGTAGAACGATTCAGAATTTCTAAGAGGGGTAGAATACATCCTGATAACTCGAAATCATATAGCAATGTAGAGTCGGAAATGCTTTCCTGAAGCGGTGTTGCACACAGAAGCACCATAAAGAAAAGATATCCAAAGTGAGAAATAATTATAAAAATGCATGAAAATAAGCAAAAGGTTCATGTATTAAAGTAAGTGTTCGAAGTTTCTTCCACGGGCTTCAATGCACACCTCTCATCTTCGGCCTGTGGGTTTCCGAACAGTCTGGAATACTCTCGGCATAGCAAAAATTTCTCAAGTTTTGAAATCATTTCCGACCCCCACTGCCATAGTGCTCAGGATGCATCCTACCCCTCTGAGGAGTTCTGAAACTATTAACAGAAACACCTTGTACTGTAAACTCCCGATTATCAGCGGAACAGGGTGGCACGTTTACCGCGGATAAGCGAAAACCGTGGATAATCCGAAAAATGGTGAAAAAACAATACTACTGTATACAATAGCTAAAAAATATAAATAAAACTCAAACATACATTTAAGTTATAGATAAAAACATTGCTACATTGCATCTACTAACACTGAATGTAAAAAAAGTATACTCATGTAAAAGCTAAAAACGAACAGTAACACAATCATAAATACAAAAAGCATTTAATGACCGTTAAAAAAATAATAAAATTAATTGTGAAAAGATCCGCGGATAATCCGACCGCTGATAATCGGGAGTTTATTAAGTAACTTCCATGCTTTAAGTTAGAAAAATCCACCAAAATATAACAATAAAATATTTAAAACTCGTTCAAAAACTTAGTAACATTAGTTATTTTTCGGAATCGAATTCATGTTTGTAAAGTAGAAGTATCTCCTTAAAATGTAATATGTACCTGAAATTAATGAAACGAATTTTTGAGTTTGGAATTGCATGAAACTTTATCAGATTAATGATAGCATAAAGAACGTTTTATTTATATCGAAAACGCCTGTATGTTCAGAATTTTTTCATACATAAATTAAATCATGATTGATAATAAGAATTCCTTTTGATAATATATAGAATGTATTACGACAGAAAGATGAAACGTCCAGGAAAAAGAGATTTGTTCACTGTATTTCTAAGACCTTAAAATTTCTTTACTTAAGCTGTATTTATTGCTGGGGATTATGATAACGTTATCAAACGTTGTTTCAACAGTTAAAACACTCCCGCGTGTAGCTACTAGATTTTTCAGAAATTCCTGTGTGATAAATGATGAAAATAACATAGCTTGGTATCTTAGAAGAGACAGTTGATGCAACGGTTTTCAAAATGATGTTATGGGGGGTGTGAAACAAATTTTTTGCTCGGAAGAAGAGATCTTATAACATTTTTCAATGGTTGATTTTAAGCATTGTGAAGGCAAAAATGAAAAGAACTAAATAGGATTTCTTTTTATGTTGTTAATTCCTTTTGAAAATTTATAAAAACAATGAAGTGAACGAACGCAATAAACTTAGTAAATATTTATGTATTTAAATATAAAAAAATATTAAATGTTTTTCTGAAAAAAATAAATTCCTTCAAATAAAAATTCAAGAAGAGAATATAGTGTGTAATATGAACATTCTTGATTACATTTGTGACAATGCAATATTCATTTTATTGCTGTATTATATTTGCAACGTTTGTATTGCTTTCCATTTTTCTTCCCTTCTCAAATGAGCATTGCCCGCTATGAAAGAATATTACATAAAATGATATAAAGAGCGGAAACAGAATAAAATCACATTATAAGTATTACATAACTATGCTATTAATAATCACAAGACACTTTTAAGAACTCATGCACCGTGTTATTTTTTTTATTTATTTATTTATTTATTTTTTTGAAATAATTCAGTTCGAATTGTTTTCAATTAAAAACTAAGAAAACAATAGGAATGACTGATGTAAGTTGCATCATCAGCTTTCCGTAGCTAAAAAAAAATTTTATTGACTGCTTTTTAATCGCGTTGTAAAACATCCATTTATTGTGAAACTGAAATAATTATTAGTTCTGAAGATTTGGTGATGAATAAAACTATGGCGATGAATTAAAGACAATGTTAAGAGAAATAAGTTTAGTTTCCATTAAATTTTACATGAGTCCGGATTCTGGCATAGTAAAAGAAATGTTGAACTTTTTATATTGGAATTTTAGTGTTATTTAGTTTTTCTTTCTCTGAAAAAATTAAAATAAGAATTTCTACCTTACAATAGATAACTAACTCTAAGCACTAAAGCTAATCATAGGTACATTAGCCCTGATTAAGCGAAATGTGATTGTGATAGTCTTTCCAGATTTCGGAAATGTTTAACAGGGACGCCAGAATGTAACAATAACAAATAAAATTTGCTGTTAAACTTTTCGTAGAATGATTTTTTTTCTCAACCTGTTGTATAGCTAGTGCAGTAGTTCGGGGGGGGGGGGGGGGAGATGCGATGAAACGACGTTCTCCGAAATATTTGTTTCATTGTTATAAAAATAACGCAAATTCAAAGTAAAAAATTTCAAACCACCCTTTTTTGATAAAATAAATGTTTGCTCTTTGAGTAAAAGCGGGCATAAATAATCTAAACTGATCTTTTTACCCAACAAACATTCATTAGACATGACATCTGCCCAATAAAAAAATACGTTGACGCAAATATTTCTCCCCAGCTACAGCACTACATATTATAGTTTGTAGTAGAGATAAAAACGGTTGGGGGGGGGGGCGAAATTTTGCGGGAAAAAAGTTTCTTCCGAAGAATTTATTTCCAGAAAATTCAAAATTTCGAAATTTCTAGCACAAAATTATGGGTTCAGAAATTTATTATACTTATAATTCAATACATTTTTTGCTTAAATACTTTTTTTTAATGTTCAGTATCCCATATGAAAACATTAATTTTGATAATGAAAGCTGTATGATAGTTTACTTTCCCTGTATACCTAAGTATTACTTTCTACTTTTCTTATTAACCGTGTAAATCTATACACAGGTTAAAATTAGTGTATTAATAATATCAAAAAGAGGAAACATTTAAATAAACATTTTAATGTATATTCATCAAATGTGTGTAAGGGAAAAGGGGGCACATGTGAACATTTTTTTTTGTCATTTCTGAATTTCTCAAAAATTATTATCAATTTCTCAGAGCAAAAGTATCCCCATGATTGAAAAGCCTTTTCTTTGTGCCCTGGATTTTTTTCAGATTTTTTTAAAAATATTTTTTTACTTTATGGAATTAAAAATAAATATCTTCAACTGTTGGTATGTGCCTCTATAGGGGCGCAAGTGTGAACACGCCTGGGACACATATGAGTATGATTGAAAAATGCAGGACAAGCACACTGTAAAAAAAATCCGGAAACGTTTCTGAGTATATCGTGCAGCTGCGGTTCATGAAATTTTCAAAAACGTTTTTGAGTATTTCGGAATTCTCTTTCTGCAATGTCCAGAAACGTGTCTGAGTATTTCGGAATCCTTTTTCAATGTTTCTGAGTATTTTGGAATACTCTTTCTGTAATTTTCAGAAACATTTCTGAGTATTTCGGAATCCTCTTTCCGTAATTTCCAGAAATGTTTCTGAGTATTTTGTGCAGCTGTGGTTCATGAAAGTTTCGAAAACGTTTCCGAGTATTTCGGAACTCTCCAAACAATTTTCAAAAACGTTTCCGAGAATTTCAGAATCCTTTTTCCGTGATTTTTTCTAAAATATAATTCTTTACTATAGTATTGCATACCATATCAGTTTCAGTTCTTTAATATCTAACAGAATGAAACAAGCAATTTTAGAATCATTCGTGGACTTTTTTTTTCTGAATTTCTAATGACAAATAGCATGGTTAACATAACAGCATAACATATGCACAGTTATATTTTTTGAAAGTTTATGAAATAATATAGTAGTTTCATTCCTAATCACAAAATCGTCAGGGGAGGGAGGGGGGGGGGGGAGGTACTTTCTCTCAATATTTTCAAGACAAAATTATCAACATATTGTATTTTTAATGCAGAACTTAAAAACATATCTTGTATCAAACTTGATAGCTTTTATTTTCGGATAAAATTTGACAGAACTTACCTTCCCTTCGCGTCAAGTCTATTTCTCTGACGAACAAAGTGTACCGAAAAGTGCAACAGAGAAATTGGTGAATTTAAATATGACACCAAGTCCTCCTGTTGGAAACATTCGGGTTGAATCTTCTGTTCTTGCCCTTTTCCAGTTCATCACAAATATAAATAATTAATCAAAATAGGTTACTGATTTTATTTTTACAATGTGCGCAAAATGCATTACATATTTTATTTATTAAAACATTGAATTCCATTGCATGATTACTCCATTTCATATATACGAGGTTTCCCCTCCCCCCACACCATAAGAGTGATGGTGAACCCATAAAATGCTATAAAGCTCCCCCCTTTTAAAAAAAAGCAATCCCTGAAAATGTCAATGGCAGTCTGTGTGGTGAACGCCCCTCGTCTTCTCCCCATATGTACATTGTATATTAATAACATAGTATTTAAAAAATGATCACTTTTAAAACAATGACATGAAATAATATTTCTTTTTATTTCGGCTTGTAAATGCAGCTTTTCCATTTTTGTCACTGACTCTGATAGAGATAAGCCTTGAAAATCCAGTAGTGATCATCCTTTCCGCCTCGAGGAAACAAGAAATTTACTTTTGACGTGTGGCAACAGCGTAAGAATAGAATAAGATTTATCTATTAAGATGAAGGCGACATAAGATTAATTTGGCCATTTTTATTGAAAAAAGTTTAATTAGATAGATGTAAATAATGTGTAAATAGTCTAAAATAAATGTGTTTTTGAATTCAAGCTTTTTCTTTGAAGAACGTCATGAACTTTTTTATTACTGCATAGACAATTTGGCTCACAAAGTAGAAAAAAGTGTTACGAGACGGTAACATTTGGCGCCCCCGGGTGGGCTTTGTCTATTCAGTAATACAGATGGAATTATTATGACGTGATTGCCATGGAATGACTGACGAACTTTTGGTTATCCTCTGCAAGATTAAAAGAAGTAAGTTACCATTGCTTACTATACTGTAAGAAACAGAAAATACGATTTGATAGAATTTATAAAAGATATTGTGCTTATTTGCTGAAGTTTTAATTTAAGATAACTGCAATACGTAGATAATGGATGCGGTTAATAAAGCAAAGCGCACTGTTTTTAGAACTCAAACAACAAAATTAATCAACAAAATTGATGCCAAATTTATAGAAGGTAACATAAATGAAGAGGATTTAGACCAATTTTTGGCAGAATTAGATTTGAAAGAAAAAGAACTTAATTGTCTCGACACTGAAATTCAAAAAACGATTGATTTGAAAGATTTAGAAGACGAAATTTTAAAATGCGATGAATACAACTCTAACATAGTAATTTGGCGATCAAAAGTAAAACGTGCCAAAACAAAATTTGAAGTTCCTTCCCATTTCATTGCGCCGACTGCGACGTTAAATGGTTCAGAAACAGAACAAAGAATTGTGATTCGGGAAAATGAAACTGCTCACATTAATCTTCCGCGACTGATTATCGATAAATTTGATGGTGATCCATCAGATTGGCAAAGATTCTGGGACCAATATGAGTCTGCAATCCATAAGAATACCGATATTTCTAATGTAGACAAATTCAACTATTTACGTTCATATTTGAAAGGGGCAGCTTCGAATGCAATTAAAGGATTTAGCTTGACCAATAATAATTATCAATCGGCTATCGACACCTTAAAAGACCGTTTTGGCAAGAAAACCATAGTTATTAACTCTCATTTGAATAAGTTACTTAGCCTTAATGCCATAAAAAGATCAAATGATGTTGTTTCCTTGCGTAAATTATTTGACACTTGTCAAACAGAAATAAGAAATTTGGAATCGCTGGGAGTAACAGAAGATAGCTATGGAACCCTACTTTGTCCGATTCTGATCAGATTCCTGCCAAACGATATAGTATTAGAGATAACTAAGAAGTACACCATAGATGATGAATGGAAGGTTTCGGAAATAATGAAAATTTTAAAAGCCGAAGTAATAAGTCGGGAAAAGGCCGCAACTTTAATTTCAAGTTTAAGTACGCAGAACACTGAGCACTTCCCCCCTGTACATAGTAAACGTGATTCTCAAGAACTGTCTCACAAAACTAGCAAAAATCGTCCTTCAACTGCGTCCGAATTGTTGAACGAAACGAAATTTAAGGGAGTTAAATGTTTTTTCTGTGAAGAGGATAAACATTTATTACGAGATTGCAAAGAATTTAAGATGAAACAAATGAGTCAAAAAAGAGATTTTCTGATGAAACTAGGTTGCTGTTTTATTTGTTTTAATAAAGGACATTTAGCCAATAAATGTAGAAGCGTCATAAAATGCCGCATCTGTTCAAGACGTCATTATGAGATGACGTGTCCCGATATTAAGAGAAGTGGAATTAGGGAAAATTCTGAAGATAATAACAGTGAACTAGAGAAAAATGTTGATGCGTTACATTCTATGACTTCCAAAGAGGTTCTCTTGCAAACTTTAGTTGTAAAGTTAATTGGTAAAAATGAAGAACGAAATGTCCGTGCGGTTATTGATACAGGTTCACAGTTTTCATACATCTTGAAACCTACCGTTATAGAAATGGGATTTAAAGTGCAAGGAGAAGAAGAACTTAGTCATTCATTATTTGGTGGCGCAAAAACAAAAATTGAGAAGCATCGTTCTTATAAAATTCTTTTGGCAGATCTGAAAGGCAGTTATACTTGCAGTCTAGATGTTTTAGATCAAAACATTATTTGCAATGACATTCCAAGTATAAGAAAGGGACCTTGGTTAAAGGAGCTGAAAATGAAAGGCATTCATCTAACCGACGTTCAAAGAAACTTAGGACCGGTTGAAGTTCTTTTAGGTGCAGACGTTGCCGGAAAACTTTTCACAGGGAAACGTGAAGAATTAGCTTCCGGTTTAGTTGCTCTACATACTAAACTGGGATGGACTTTGCTAGGGAAAGTTCCACAAAATAATTGTAAAAGAAATTTTACTATGAGTGCTACAACTATGCTGTCCCAAAATGAAGTGTCAGTATCCAAGTTGTGGGATTTAGAAATTATCGGAATAAGAGATCCAATTCAACAAAATTCTAAAGAAGATGCATATAAGGCAGTTATGAATTATTTCCAAAAAACTGTGAAACAAAACGAAGACGGCAGATACGAAGTAAATTTACCGTGGAAGATGGATAATGCCATTCTACACGATAATTATAATCTATCGTTGAAAAGACTTGAATCTACTTGTAGAAATTTAAACAAAAGAGGACTTCGAGATAAATATGATGAAGTTTTTGACGAATGGATTCAAGAAGGGATAATCGAAGAACTATCAAATTCTGAGATAGACATGCCAGCGCATTACCTACCTCATCGTCCGGTTATTAAAGAAAAAGGTACGACCAAGATTAGACCAGTGTTTGATGCGTCTTCAAAAGGTCCCAACCATCCCTCATTAAATGACTGTTTAGAAACAGGAATAAATTTAATCGAAACTATTCCTTCGATTTTAGCAAGGTTTAGAGTAGGAAAAATAGGGGTTGTTGCTGACATTAAAAGGGCCTTTTTGCAGATATCAGTGAATAAAGAAGACAGAGACTTTTTACGCTTTTTATGGTATAATAAGAGCAATGAATTAACCATTTTTCGTCATACGAGAGTAGTTTTCGGCGTTACCAGTAGCGCTTTTCTCTTGTCAGCGGTTCTAGACCACCATTTATACAGAACATCATTAAGTGAGAAGGAAACAAGAGTGATTTCAGAAAAATTAAGAAATAGTTTTTATGTAGATAACTGTGTAACAAGTGTGCATGATAAATTTGAGGCTCATACTTTCATAGAAGAGAGTACAAGAATAATGAAAGAAGGAAGATTTGAGCTGAGGGGGTGGGAAACTACCGCTCTTGATCCATTTTCTTTACAAGAAGCTAAATCTAACGTTCTGGGACTCGTCTGGGATAAAAATTGCGATTCTTTAGAGATTGATCCTACATGTCTTGAATTTGAAGAAAAATCACTTACAAAAAGGAATCTCCTTTCTCTTGTGGGAAATTTTTTTGATCCCATTGGTTTTCTAGCTCCAGTTTTGATTCAACCTAAGCTTCTGCTTCAAGAAATGTGGAAAACGAAGTTATCATGGGATATTGAAGCAAGTGAAGATAAAAAGAAAAGATTCTTGAAATGGAAAAAAGACATACCTCTTTTGCAAAATATTAAAATCCCAAGATGGTTAGGCATTACACCAGATATAAATATTAGCTTCCACACATTTGTAGATGCAAGTCAAGTTGCTTATGCCGCTTGTGTCTTCATTAGATGTGAATATTCAGGAAGAGGAGTCAGTGTTCAGCTTCTGCAAGCAAAGGCTAGAATAACTCCCTTGAAGCCTATCACTATTCCTCGACTTGAGCTCATGGCCGCAACCATAGGAGCAAGACTTTATGTATCTTTAAAGGAATCTCTGAACTTAGAGCAGGTGAGATCATTCTTCTGGACTGATTCATCTACCGTTTTAGCTTGGATAAAGAGACCAGATCAATGGTCGGTTTTTGTGAGAAACAGAGTCAATGAGATTAGGAAACTAACAGAAGCAGACAATTGGTTCCACATAATTGGCCGTGAAAATATTGCGGACTTACTGTCAAGAGGATGTGGAGTGAAACAGTTACTGAAATCATCCTGGTGGTTAGGCCCTTCATGGTTAAAACAAACTGAAGATGACTGGCCTAAATCTTCGGTTAATATGAATGAAGAAGAAATTGAAAAGGAGAAACTCAGAGTGGCAGTCTCTGCAAATAACAGCGAAGTATTTTCCATAGCAGTTTATTTTGCTGAAAGACACTCAAAATTTTCGAAGATAGTAAGAATTTTAGCATGGATACTACGCTTTCGTCGAAAAGCTAAGAACTCTCAAAAGCTGGAAAAAATTACCGGGGACGAAATTACTAATTCTGAGAAGACTCTTTTTCGCTGCATTCAAAGGGAATGCTTTATCAATGAGAATGCCAAGAAAACACTTCAAGGTTTACAAGTCTATGAAGATAATGACGGAATTTTGAGAATGAAGTCCCGAATATTTAATGAAACTGAGACAGAACAATTTTCATTTCCCATTATTCTACCTTCAAAGCATCCATTGGTTAAAAGAATTATTGAAGAACAACATATCTTGAACAAACATGCAGGATCACTGATATTATTAACAATTCTGAGAGAAAGATTTTGGATTGTAAAGGGACGAAAGACTGTTCATTCGGTTGTAAGAGATTGTGTTATTTGCAAGAGGCAAAGAATTAAACATCTGGAGGCTCCTCTGCCACCTCTTCCTTCCCATAGAACAGAATTGTCTGCTACATTTCAAGTTACAGGGGTGGATCTGGCAGGTCCCCTTTTTACGAAGTCAGGAAGCAAAATTTGGATTGTGATATTTACTTGTGCGGTTTACAGATGTGTTCATTTGGAGTTGGTGGAATCAATTAGTACTACAGCGTTCATCTTCGCTATGAGAAGATTTATTGCAAGACGTGGAAGAATTTCTGTAGTTTATTCCGATAATGGGACGAACTTTGTTGGATTAGATAAATCTCTAAAGAAATTAGACTGGGACAAGATCCAGAAAGAATTTGAAGTTTCTCAAATCAAATGGAAGTTTAACCCTCCATCAGCCCCATGGTGGGAAGGGTTTTGGGAAAGTCTAATAAAAATTCTCAAGAACCTTCTCAGAAAGAATTTAGGACGTTCTTCCTTAAATTATGAAGAACTTCTAACATTAGTTTGCGAATGCGAAGCAGTAATGAACAATAGACCTATAACATATGTCTCAGAGGATCCAGAACTTAAAACATTAACCCCAGCAATGTTTCTACGCGATCTACCTATGACAGATACACCTGACTTGGACAGCATAGAAAGAACATCCCTAAATAAAAGATTAAATTATTTACAAACTGTTCGCGATCATCTTAGAAAAAGATTTAGAGTTGAGTATCTTGGTTTTCTTCGCTCGAAATCCACAAAAATTCATGATTTGATAGCAGTGGGAGACATTGTCCTGATCGGTAGCGAAGATAAGAAGCGTCTGGACTGGCCCTTAGGAAAAGTAGTTCAGCTTTTCCCAGGAAAAGATAATGTTGTACGATTAGCACAACTGAAGACTGCAAAGGGTTTTGTGATGAGGCCAATACAGAGACTGTATCCTCTTGAACTTAGAGAAAATGACAGGTCAGACCTTCCTGTGTTCATCCAACAAGAGCCAAAAAATATTCCAATCTCGGTAGAATTACGGTAACCGGGTCGCGTAGGCGAATTTTCTCAACAACAGCCAAATTTGGCATCTACGATTCAATGTAAACAAAGTACTTCAATGTAAACAAAGGAAATCTACCAATAGAAAAGACCCAAAGAAAATGGGCGGAGCTTCTCAAACTATCACCTTGGTAACAAAGAATTAGTTTTTTTTCTTTCTCTCATCGTAACCGTAAAGAAAAAAAATGTTTAAATTCTTTTTCCTCTTTCAAATGATGAAAATATAGCAAAATATGAAAATAAACATATTTTTAAACCTAAACTAAGAAATCATAAAGCATAGCTAGCAATTTTTTTTAGAGAGATAACAATTAAATACTTGGAAAAAGGCGGTAAGTGTAAATTAGGAATGGGTAATTGACAGTTTTTCAAGAACATTTAATGCAAAAAAAAAAATAACTTAAGCTGTTTTTGGCTAGCGTGCACATTTAATTCGAACTAAATACATAACTAGCCATTAGCGAAATAAAGGAAACGAAACATTATGCAACATTAAAATTAAACTAAAATTCAAATAATTTGCGAAATAAATTGAAATAACTGCAAAATAACGTTAACGTTTTTTTAACATGTAAAATAACATTCTAAATAAATGATTCAACATCTCCATTAAAACTTAAATTATCCTACCAAACCACATTAAAACACATTCTAAGGAACATTAAAATGTAACATTAATTTCTAACAAAATTTTAAAACATTAAAAGTTGGATCTAAAAAATTATTTAAATAATTCTTAAAGCAAACGGAAAACGCCATTAAGTACAGGAAAAGTGAAACAGTAAAACTTAAAATAATCTATTAGATAAATTAAACCACATTAAAAGATCCATTCAGAGAACGTTATCATAACCGCAAATTTTAATTCAACCATAATGAATGAATTTTTACGATGGTTGATAAATTTTTAATTAAAGATGGAACAATATATGAAACAAAGTACTTACGGCGAGCAAAATCTTAAAACAAAGTATCCAAATGACGAATTTTTAAATCTACAACTTAAAATAGTTAAGGGTGAAAATAATTCCACGATAAAAATTTTTATAAGATGTTTCGATGATCTAAAAATTGAAAAGATATTGTTTATGTTGCCAATTTTTAGAAAAAAAAATCACCTTTCAGAAAATTAATAAAATAATTCTATGGAATAAAAAGAAAAAGTATATTTTTCAGTCAAATCAATTACAATTTTTTGTATCGCCGATTGGCCAAACGAATAGCAAATCAGCTTTGTTGTAGGGTTGCCGAAATAGCTTCGTCGCCAAGTTGAGGTAGCGGGTTGCCAGAACGAAATATTTATCGCCGCGACCCGGTTACCGTAATTCTACCCCAATCTCTGCTGAAGCTGTGAAGGACAGTGACTCTGGTGATGCACCCGTCACTGCACCGTCATAGAGCTGTGGAAACACAAGGGGTGACTACACTTGGTGAACTGTATCTCCTACAGAACTTTTCAGTTTGACATTTGACTTTTCTTGTTTTCTTGTTTCTTATGTTTAAGTACTTTGAATTATTTTATGATGTTTTTGTTTTATTTTGGAGATTTATTAGTTAATGACAAAATTATATTATTGATGAGATTTTGAGTTTGTTCAGAACTCAAGGTGGGGAGGATGATAGAGATAAGCCTTGAAAATCCAGTAGTGATCATCCTTTCCGCCTCGAGGAAACAAGAAATTTACTTTTGACGTGTGGCAACAGCGTAAGAATAGAATAAGATTTATCTATTAAGATGAAGGCGACATAAGATTAATTTGGCCATTTTTATTGAAAGAAGTTTAATTAGATAGATGTAAATAATGTGTAAATAGTCTAAAATAAATGTGTTTTTGAATTCAAGCTTTTTCTTTGAAGAACGTCATGAACTTTTTTATTACTGCATAGACAATTTGGCTCACAAAGTAGAAAAATGTGTTACGAGACGGTAACAGACTCATTCTTCCTGACTATCCTGTATTATCCAGTATATCCACGAAGGAAATGTTATTTAACGAACAACTAATGTCAAGGAATTTTTTATTGTCAACCACATTTAACAAAATGAGTAAGCACATGAATTAATTGCATAACTATGTTGCTTACTAATAGATAACTGGGCCATTTTCTAATGGTATAAATATTTTTAAATAAATGAATAAATTATAATAAAAAAAGATAAATAATACTGGCACATTTTTTGTGAAGCATATTGCAATACTAGAAAACATTTGCATTACCATATTTTTAATGAATTAAACGATTGATTTTTTTTGAACCAATGTATGTATATCCAAGTATTTCGAAATAACTTTTCTGTGATTGCTTTTCAAATATAAATCTTATTTCTTTTGCGTAATTAATCAGTTTCAATTGGTCACAACAAATAGTACACTGCGCACATAGGTATGTAGGATAACTTTAAATTAATTCGATAAACCCAAAAACAGTTACAATTGGAGCCTCATCAAATGCAAATCAACAAAAATATAAATGTATATAACAACATGCTTTAAAATATTCATTAATACTTACAAGTGAACATGAGCGGAAGAAAATCTAAGTACCTCCATTACAACTGGATAAGTAATCCAAAGGGTTTCGTTTCATTAAGTATAAAAACGGGTGTTGAAACTATTCACGCTTGAACACACAATATATATGTAATCATGGTCGCACCGGAAATTGTAAAGAAGCAAATCGTTATTAACTAACTTAATAGCTGCGTACATCGTCTAAAAAATCAAGGGCAGCCCAAAATGCAAAAGCGTAAAATTAGTTTCGACACAATTTACTACTCTCTAGACATGAAATAGCAAGTAATCCAATGCTAAACAGCTGCTGACTGCAGCAACCATAGATAAGGAAAAAAATAAGCTCTCGTTATTTCCGACTCACTGGCGCCAATGTTGGAAGGATAAAATACGTTTCGAAGCATTGCGCCTCACTTCCGCTTCTAGATTTTTTGAAATAACAGAAAGCTTTCTGAATAATGAGGAGTTCGCTATTGGATGAAGGATTCTTATTATTTCGGAAATGTTTCCGATATACCCAGAAACGTTTCCGAAATTTGTTACAGTGCATCACATTTCAATGAAAAACTCTTTAATATAAAACATATACGTATGTACCAATTACATTGAAGGCAGGGCCGTTTGCAAGGAGGTGTTTTATAGAGTTCAAACCCACTCCGAAATTTTTCATCCAAAGTAATGCTTTCCCTTATTTGTTTATTTCATTTAATTATTTACTTATTTATTTTTTGTGTGACAGAAATAATATTATTGTTATTTTTATTATTTCAATTTTATTTGTGAAATGAAATTACTATGACTGAAAAATTGTACAAACTCATTGTGTGTTTATGGTAGTTATTGAGAAATGCATTTATTATGTAACAATATGGCGTTTTTGTAAGAACGAACATCCCCTCCTTCCATTTAGATAATTTATTGTAACAAAAATCAATAGAGAATACATCATGAAACCAAATTTGATAGACCATATAAATGTTTCAAGGAATGTACTTGGTAAAACCCCTCCGAAACAAACGTTTGGTTACGGCTCTGAAGGGTTTGTCAACTTACTTAGTCTGTTTCAGTTGCACAGTAACTTTCAATAACAAAATATTTTTTCCGAAATATATAACTTTGCTAGCTGTCAAGTTTTAAACTTTCGGAGCATATTCTAATCACTGGATTGATAAGAAAACCCTTATGAGACTAAACAATACATAAAATATTTTATTATGAAAAGTTTATTTTTGTTACTTGTTTTGTTGCGTTTGAGCTTCAAACAGAATATGATGATGAATTTTAAAATATTTTAAACTTTAGTTTTTAGTTAAAGGATTTGTTTTTTGTAAAAATTATATATCACTAAATTGTTGGCCAACTATTTAGTAACAAAATAATTTAAAAAATGAAAAATGATAAAGTAAACAAATAATTAATTAATTTTTATGAAAAAATAATTAACACTTAATTTACACGCTGATTGTACGAAAATAGTAATTATAATAAAATTACATCAGCACCTGCTAAAACAAAGAATCTGTCACGACACGACAGGAATATAAACTGGCTCATTGCTCTAAAAGTTTGGCCAAGAAATGGTAGGGGGGAGTGTTGTACCTTGGGACACTGCTAATTTCTAAGAATCTATTTTTAGTGGCCATGTTTTTGTTATCTTTAATAGTAACTTACACCACTAAAAAAAAGCCATAGTAAAAATCAGCATTAAGTGAGTAAGATTGACGATTTTGTGAGAGAAAGAAAATTTCATGACTCCAAAGTAAATATTTTCTTCATTTTTATTTCATTGTCTGTCTTTGTATTTGTAAATTTAATCAACTGAATTTTATTTTGTTACAAAAGAGAAGTACTTTAAATATTTTGCTTATGAGAAAATAATGATAGTGCATCTAGATTGATCATTATTTTGGTTTTTCCTAAACCCCGCGGTGATTGTACCTTGGGACAGCCAAACATTTTGTACCTTAGGACCCGTTCCAAGGTACAACATATGCATGGTTCTTAATAATTAAGATATGTTTAGGAACATGGAACAATGTTCTAATGAAGTCTTTTAAACGTAGTTAATGTTAGATAATAATTCGTAATTCATTATTCATAATTAATTATTCATGGTTTAATTCACTACCATGAAAAAAAATATTTTTTTCGGTTTCTGGTGTAAAATTGGTTTAAGTATATGGCTGTTTCCTAAATCATGAAGACTTTCCCATAGTACAACAGAATGTGTCACAAGGTACAATAGGATGTTGTGCCTTGGGACAGCTTGGAACTTTTACTTTAAACGGCTGGCAATATTTTATTTTCAAGCTGCCTGAATTTTAAAAAATATATTGCATAGAAGTATGTTGGGGTATTTTAATGTGACTTTCAGATTTTAAATTTGGTTTAAATAATTGACGTTAAAAATTAAAATAGGAAAAGTGTCCCAAGGTACAACACTCTCCTTTGCTAGTATGGTCATTACTTGATAATTTTTCAAGGTATTTTGCTTGAAGTTATCCTAGTAAAACATGCCATGTTCACATCGGCCTCGTGCTCACAAGTGCCCCCTTTTCCCCTAAATATGTACTCCCATACATAAATGCATGTCACAAAATTAAAAAAAAAAAAAAAAAAGTCAAGATAATTGATTAAACAATTTACAAAAATCACATCTCACTCAAAATTAATAGTAGATTGGTGATTTAACTATTTTAGGTAACTTTTGGTGTTTTGAACAAAGAAAACTATTAGTTAATATTTTAATAGTAAAAGTTTCACCTATATTTCTGCCAAAATGGAAAAATAGCATAACATGGTTTGCATACATCTTCAAATATTTTTTTTAAATGTTTTCTAAGAAAATATAGCTATTAAATACATATGTATTAATTCATGAAATTCAACTTCTCCATTTTTTTTTCATTTTTTCCAGAAAAAAAAAACTTTTTTTTTCTCCCCTGCCACCTCAAAATTTCCGGAAATTTTACATCTGTAGTCTATTGGTTTAGGAAGAATGGATTACGAATTTTAGGGTACAGAGCTCCCGACCATCTAATCTAAAGGGATTATTTTTTTGTCTTTTCTAAAACACAGGACTGCGGAGTCGAAGTTGGACTGGTTTTTGGGTAAAGGAGTCGCAGGTTTAAAATTTCAAAAGCCTTAGTCGGTCATTTCCCATCAAAGTCCGCAACTCTGCCAGTGCCTGAAGAATCGGAGTCGGGCTGATTTTGGGATGAAGGAGTTGGAGTTGGAATCTGACTCGAAGGCTCCAAAATTCTCGGAGTGGGAATCGGAGCTGGTCATTTTCCCTCCGACTCCTAATAGAATGTGCCCCAAAACGAAAACAGTGAAACGTCGAGTTAAGAACCATAATAAGGAAGGAATATCCTTGTGACATCCCGACAGGTGTCAACGCGAGGTGTAAAATTATAGAAACACAGCTGCTGTTTGCCGATGAATTTATATGATAAATGAGCTATGCTCTATAGCTGATGTACGATAACACCTTGAAATATGATAGACATGTCTTCGCGATGTTTCACTAAAGTTGACATTCCAAAACAGAGGAAAACCAGGTCAGTGTTGTATTATTTCTTCACCTTTATTACGTAGATTGATGACTACTGTGACAGTGACACATGTTTTTTGATTCAAAGAAACTCATATCTAGCGTAATTGTTTCGAAATCATTATTAATATCTTATTTTTGTTTCTCCCATTTGAATGGAATTTCTCACTAAATTAAATTTGTTTAATGTTCCTCATTAATTAGTCTTAGGTGTTTTATTTCAGTTTTGTGCTTAGAATTCAGGCAGTTAAACAGCATGATGACAATTCGTTTTCAAATAACGATATCAGTTTAAAGTTTATAAGCAAAATATACCAGATCACAATTTTCTTGTTCATCCTTTTAACTTGAGCTTAAATGTGGTTTTGTAATCAATTACATTTGCATCCGTGTATTAGATATCCGTAAATCTTTGTAAACTAATTTTGTAAAAATTGCAAAATTCTGTGCTCATGAGACAAAGTTGCACAGGGCGTGTACAGAAATTTTGGGCTCTTCACAAATGACTTTTACAAGCCCCTGGCCCCTCCTCCATATTGTTTACTCCTACGTCCTAATATCGTCCTAATACGTCCACCCCTCATTTAAAAATTTTGGGACCCCTTCAAGCTCTCACTCGGGCTAACAGATGTCCCCTCCCCCTGCGCTCGCCCCTGACTTTCGCTACTCTGCTCATTTATTAAATATACATGAGCTTGCTTCTCTTTGTCAGATTTAATGAGAGAGAGAGAAGGAGACAGGGAGAGAGAATTACGTAAAGCTTCTATTACTCAGGGTTCGTATTGTCAAGTAACCTTGACAATTTAAATTGTAGACTATTGACTTTCATTTCAACGCCGTATTAATATATCTTTTATGAAAGTTCCTTTTTTAAGAGGAATTTAGGAATAAGCTTCAATAAGAAAGTGGAAAAAATACAAAACATTGACATATTTGGACAGAAACATATAATTCACAAAGAAAAAAAAGTATCGGTACAAGATCTCTAAAGAAGATAGCAATTATCTTTTCTTGCCAGAGCAGAACACATTTTTCAATTTTCCTTTGACATCAAATAATTGTGCCTCATGCTGCATTTCTACATTACCTGCTTTCGTCTAAAATTCTCATTTTACGCAGTACACAAAAGTGAACTCTTTTCACGTATCTCGTAATGACCAAGCTCAGGTAATAAAAGAACAAAGCCTCGTCTAAAAATTGTTGGTGTCAGTAATTCTCTTCGGAGCATAAGCACTATCACGTGACGCTTGTGCAGTGTACGGTACCAAGGACTTTCGCTTCTAGCTTCCAATGAAAATAACGAAGAATCCGTTTCTGCTCGTAATATTGAGTTAACCTTGAAGTCATTTTTTTTTTACACGGATGATTTACCGCTGAAAATTCTTCGCATGTTCTTACGTTACCTACGGTCTAAAAACGGCATTCTATTACTCTGTATGACCTTTTAAAAAAATATTCAAAGCATGTCAAAAGAGAATTGTCTTTATGTAACACAGTAGTCTGTTCTTTAAAACGAGCATTTGTACAAATAATTTGAAAAAGAATTGGTCTTTTTTCAATGCTATCCTTGGTGTGTTTTTTTTTTCTCTCGTCTAAATAAATCATTAATCTGCTCCATTGAATGTCCCTTTCTTGACTGCAAAACTTGATTGTTTACTTTCACTACTCGAACAAAAGTGTATGTGATTGATAGAAGGAAGTCAGCTGACTGAACTACAGTCGAAGCCCGTTTAAGTTACGCATTTATTTTAACACCTTTTTGTATATTATTTTGAAATCGAATGAATAAGTTTAATCCAGAAAATTTTAGAAACTCTGTTCATTTTATATCAATAATTTTTCTAATTTAACTTTCTCTTTGTGTACAATGTACATTGTACACAATTCTTCGTGTACATTATTCATTAGTAATTTCACTATCTTTAACATTATCCATTTATCAATAGCTTTCAATTGTTACTTACCTGGGATAGATTTAATTCTTCGTATATTTAAAGATTTTTTTTTCTCTTTTTAATGTCAACCAAATTGTGTGACGTTACCTTCTCCCTCTCCTTGCAACAAATTCATAATTCCACTCCCTCTCAAAGCGTCACATCACTTGAGTCCGATCCCCTAGTCCTAGTCTCCAAACAAATAAGAGTTTCCACCAGTTGTTCTAGTTATCTTCAAGGTTTAAATTTCGGCACTTTTACCGTTTTATACGGTTATCTACCTCCCCTCATCCTTTCTTTCTTTTTCTTCAATATTTTTTTAACATCATTTCGTAATTTAAACTTTCTTTTCTGATTTACGGAATCAATGTTCGTTTTTTCCCGTTAATTATAAATATATATATATATTTCAGACACAGCGTTTGAAAACGGATTGCCAAATATAAATGAAACCACAGAATCTTTCAAATCTGATGAAACAGAAGTCAAAACTCGAATAACAGATCCTCTGGAACAAGTAAGAAAGTTTTTCGAAATTTCATTTTCATTACGCAAGTTAAAAGTAATTAAAGCTGTATTTTGATATTTAATTGCATGAAATAAAATAGCAGAAGTTTTCGGTAAACAAATATCATAAATTCAATCTGATTAAAGCACAAAATTTGCAAAGTTATTGCATTGGCGAACTTCAAGGTTACAAGAAGTCGCTTTTTCAATGCAGAAGTTTGAGTGGTAAGCGGCAGTCACTTGATAGTTCATTAAACAGCAACCAGGGGCGGCTCGAACTTAAATTTTTGGCTGGGTGGAAGTTTTCAACTTGCCCAATGATAAAATGCAGTTCTCATCAATACATCTAATGAACAGGGACATTCGGGCGTTTGAAAATTTTAATATAGCAACTATATCTCCAAAATTTCTGAATCGGCAGACAATTTACCGAAAGAGGAAAATGTTTGGAAGGTCACAATGACCTCTCGCGACCTCCTATCGGGGATGGATCCCCTGACAGCAACTTTATTAGACTCGATGTGCGCATTTTATAGAGAGCATCAACGTCATTAGTCATTTCAAAAATGAAACTAGAAGAACCAAACATTTTAATCGAAAAAGTGTTAAAGAAAAATTTAAATGTATCAATTTCAACACTTTTTTTTTAGCAGGTTTAAAAGAGCGCGCGTCTCATCCTTTGCATGCGCGAGAAAAAGTTTTTCCTCTCTCCTGTAAAATTGCTATTTTGTGACTTACGTCCATCTGGCACTGAGTTACAAAATCGTTTTTCTAACAGTTTAATACGCAAATGATATACAAAGCGCTCTGTGTATAGACAAGCTTTTGAATCTATTTTAATAAACTCTGAACTTTCATTAAAAAAGTGGTATTTGCTAATAAAGTTTTAAAATCACAACGACCCACAACAGAGGAAAAGTTTCGCTTTTTTTTTAACTTTCTTTCTTTAAAAATGTACCAAAAATAAAAAAGTGAAAAATCAGTACAATAACTGAGTTAAAGCAGTAGAAGGTAATGGTGAAATGCTTTTATTAAATATATTAGTCAATGTTACATTTTAAACAAAGTTTCTAAGGGTCATTTCACGTCAAATCGCCTAATGCTATGTGCCGTCATGTCTCAGATTTTGTCCATTATTTTTTTATGAACAGATATCTATGAGAAAAGCCCAAATTACTTTTTTTTTAAAGATTTTTTGAATAACAATTACGCTTTGGAGAATTTTTTCAAAAATTTGATTTTAGATCATTTTTCGGAGTCACCGTTTTGGCAGGAATTTAGAAAATCTCTCTAATTTCTTTACTTTTCAACCAATTAAGCTGAATTTGGAATCAATTCCAAGCTATTCTTTTTCTCTTTTAGTGTGAACGACAGAAAGTATTCTATGAACAGTTGGGTGTTGCCACTCTTTATCTAAAGTCAGTTTTTATGTTTTTTCAATTGAGAGATTAATTAAGTCATATCTCCGGAGTACCTGCTACGATCAGCATCAAATGTTTTTTTGTAGCATATTTAAATCATTCTCTTGCTATGTAGGAAAAAGTAGAAGGGTGTTTTTGTTGTTTTGAAATAGAAAAATAAAGTTTGTTTTGCAGAAAATACAAGTTTTCTATTACTTTAAATCCATTTTAAGCTTAAAAAAGGCCAAAAACTTTTCAGAACAATTAATACTGGACTCTCAAAGGATTTGTATCAATAGTTATTCGCTAAAAAGTTGCTTACTTTGGAAAAGAATTGTGCAAAAACCTCCGTTTCAGACTTCACAAAAATAAATAAATAAATAAATAAAAAACACTTTTGATTGAAAGTGTACTAAATATTAAGAATAATGATTTGAAGAAAAGTATGAAAAATATTTCTAATAGCATTATTTAGCTTTTTTTTTTTTTTTTTTTGACAGTAAAAGATGGGCAAAAAAGAATAATTACTATTGAAAAGTTTTAACGTAACACCTGACAATGATCTTCCGCTCTTACAATACTCATCATTCTTCTTTCGCTTTGAAAGCTAATCGACACATAGTTTTCGTCGATTATAAAATGTGAAATGAAAGGCATGCTTGTGCGGACGGCATTTTTGAAAAAATTTACTATTTCCTTTGTATCAGAAGATGAAAAAGTCAGAATTTCTATCAATAAGTTTCAAAGAGGTTTTAAAATATACTTCAATCAGCAAAAATAATCTTCTTCTTAAGAAAAAAGGCAAAGTAATTCCATTAAAAATGCTGTTATACCCTTCTTCAAATTATTATTCTTAATATTTAGTACACTTTCAATCAAAAGTGTTATTTATTTTTTATTTTTGCGAAGTCTGAAACGGAGGTTTTCGCGCAATTCTTTTCAAAAGTAAACAACTTTTTAGCAGTTAATTAATTATTGATACAAATCCTTTGAGAGTCCTGTATTTATTGTTCTGAAAAGTTTTTGGCCTTTTTTAAGCTTAAAAGTGATTTAAAGTAGAAAACTTGTATTTTCTGCACAACAAACTTAATTTTTTCATTTCAAAAAAAAAAAAAAAACATCCTTTTACTTTTTTCTACATAGCAAAAAGATGATTTAAATATGCTACAAAAAAAATTTGATGCAGATCGTAGTAGGTACTACGGAGATATAACTTATTTAATCTCCTAATAGAAAAAAACATAAAAACTGACTTTAGATAAAGAGTGGCAACACTCAACTGTTCATAGAATACTTTCTGTCATTCACATTGAAAGAGAAAAATATTTGCTTGAAATTGGTACCAAATTCAACTTAATTGGTTGAAAAATAAAGAAATTAGAGAGATTTTCTGAATTCATGCCAAAACGGTGACTCCGAAAAATGATCAAAAATCGAATTTCTGAAAAAATTCTCCAAAGCGTAATTTTCATTCAAAAAATCTAAAAAAATTTATTTGGGCTTTTCTCATAATTCGTAAAAAAATAATGGAAAAAATCGGAGACAACGCGACACGGCCGACCATTTAATTTAGGCGATTTGACGTGGAATCTTCCCTAAAGAAATAATTATTACAAGTTTTTTTTTTTTTTTTTTTTTTTTTTTTTTTTTTTTTTTTATAGAGGCTATAAAAGCACAAAGCAATTTAGATGAATATGCTATCTTGAAATACTAAAAATTGTTCCGATTAGCTTTGCATGAATTTCTTACGTCAGTTCTATTATGCAGTCAATATTGTTATTCATGAAATATTTCTTACAGTGCTCAGTTTTAGTATTTGTATAATTTTAATTTGACAGATACTCCGAAAGTCCTTAGAAGAAGTTAGGGTATTTGATGCACTTTGGACACTGGACAAAGATGAAAAGTTTTATCAAGTAAGTAGTGATTTGAGCATTAATTTTTTTAAAAAAGTTTGTTTTGCATTCTTTCCATTAAAATCTTCGGTGGATATTCTAAACCAAATTTTGAAATCAGTTTTTTTTTTGGTGACTCCAAATTAATCAAAACTGTTGTAATAAAATTTTTTGAAATATAATTTTCTGAATTACAGGTTCAGGAGCGTAGACATTATCTATCTATCGATCTATCTGCTGAGTTAGCAACATAATTAATGATGCTCACATTAAATAAATATGTTATCTTAATTTGCGATAAACGTTTAGTTCCCATTCATATTCCTTTGGTAGCATTCAATAACAGATGTTGAAGCGCCGAGAATAATTTTTAAATTTTATTTGAATTTCTTGATTCTTCTTTTGATCACATGTTTGCTTTTCATTTCCTTAGTAAAATTATGATAAAACAGTGGCGAAGGACATCTATTTTGTTGCGTGTCATTGCATTGACTAGTTTTATAAGTATCATAAATGAAAGTCTACAAGGCGATTCATTTAATTTACAACCGCAAATCCCATTTCTAACTGCCAACAGAACGAACCCGCAAGCAACATCGGCATTTCTGGAAATCGAGGATCGAGTAACTGGAAGCTCAAAAACGCAAACAATGCAAATGCCTTTCAAGGATGGAAAAGAATCTATTAACTATGAACTTTATGGTTGGAGCTTTTATACATGGCGTTGCACTTAAACTTTTCAATGCCCTTTTCTTTTTGGACTATGCGCTGCGCTTTATGACGATGCCATCTTTTTGTTCTAAGCCTTATAAGAATTTCACTTGTGAAACTATTTCAAACATTCCTTTATTACTCAAGTGCAGGAATCAGTTTTTCTCGTAATATTTTTAAAGTTTTCAATTGAAAATGTATGATACTGAGGTTCATCGAATTATTTTTCTCCAGATTTCAGTCGTACAATAACAGGAAAAAGTTTTTTTGATTTAAGTGTCTCAAATTCCTGTTAAAGTATTATGTTACGTTTTTGACTTTTTTTTTTTTTTGGTATGACCCATCAAAGTCAATCTCCCCCTTAAAAGTTAAATTTGTAGAATCTAAAATCGAACGTTTAAACGCAATCAAGATGCATTCCTTTCTTATTTAAGAACAACATTTGTACAAACAATTTGTATATCGTTGCAAAGTCACAATTACGGGGCAGGGCTGCCTTTTCCCAAAGCTCAGGGTTGAGCTCATAAAACTGTCAAGATTTAGGCCAAAATTCAAGCCCATGTAACCAACAATTCATAAAAATATATTTCTTTTTTTTAATTTCTGCTATTGTAGTTGGAAGATTATTAATCTTAAGAATGATAAAGTAATAAAAGATGATAATAAGTACCAAAACCGATCGCCCAATAATTATTTCTTTGGAATAATATTTTTAAAAATGGCGTAAAAATCGTCTACTGCGGACGAAAAAAAAACTTCCACTGCAGTTTTAGAGCTTGAATGCATCTTTTTGCGCTGATTTAAGAAATTAGTCAAAGAGTGTAAAAACATTTCAATTTTGCTCGAACAAGACTGATGTTTTCGAACAGGTTATATCCTACGTAAGTGGTTCGGTCATGGTTTTACCTCTTTCTGCCACCATTTGCCAAAGACTGCAGTGCCTCCTACATTTAATTTAAATTACAAACTAATGTATCGATACAGTTATTTATGATAAGACAGTTTGGCAGGAAAGATTTAGGGTATAAAAAGAAAAATTACATCCAAGACAAAACAGTGGGGCAGTTTTTTTTTTTCAATTTGGACTGCTTAGGGCAGAATTTAGTTCCATAGGTGCACTACTCACTTTTCCTTCTTCTCAAAAAGAAAAAAAAAAGAAAACAAATATACCTACAGTCAGAGATATTTTGAATGCCCTTAAGCGTATTGAAATTTGAAAACATGCAACGAAAATTTAGTCAAGAGCATCATCATACTCTGTATTTTATATATAAATGTAGCATCGCGGAAAAGGTGAGAAATAAGCAGTGTGAATTTCAAAAATTTTTCATTTAACTATTTTTATTTTTTTTTAATGTCAAAATGACAAACATTCTGAAGGGGAAAACTTCAGAATAATCGTACACATCATCTCTTTTTTCGGCATCTTTCCTCCTGCCTGTAGAAAGTTAGTTTCTTTTTTAAATGGAGTTGATCGCTATTGCTGCCTTTATTTACTGTTCATTTAAATAAAACGAATTTCACACGCCTAAAAAAATAATAATAAATAAAAAAATAATAAAGGAGTATTTTCACGCCTTGAAAATCACTCAAGTAATGTCTCTGCTTGCAATGACTTGAAAAAAAAAAAAAAAAATAATAATAATGATTCTAAAAGATGCGATCCCACATTTAAGAAATGAAATGTGCATAAAGTTGACTTTTAACGATGTTTTTATTTTTTTTATGTTAATTTATTATGAAGAAGGAAAAAACAGTCGAAATTAGGTTATTAAATAGATAAAACCTAGGGCCATTTAAAAATATATCTCATTTTTATGAGATTGATGTCATTAAAAACTTTTGATACACAGTTGGAAAAGAAAAGTGTACAAATATTTTTCAAGAGTATTGCAAAAAAAAATAAATAAATAAATAAAAAAATTAAAAAATTAAAAAAAATTAAAAAATAAAGACAAAAGAAAAGAGAAGTAGAAACAGAACTATTTTCTGCCTGTAAAGAGAAATTTGTTATACTTATTGTACATTTGAGCAGAATCAAGCTGTTGCTCAATAAAGACGTTCAGAATTACCCCAGAAACCTTTATCTTTCACTGTCTTTTACCAGGTGCTCGTAGCAAAACAATGGAAAAACACACATTTCTTACAGGTCATAAATATTGGATCGAAGCAAAATAAATTTATCGCTGCTTCCGTTTTACAACTTGTTTTGATGAATCGTGATCTGTACATTATTCACTGAAGGTAAAAGAGTGTAAGGAATTGACTTGCTTTTGTAATTCCTTCTACTAGAAAATTTTTTAGGGTCTTAGAAGTTTTTTTCCCTGATATCCATTTATCTTGTATCATTTTATAACATTAAATCAAAAAATGGGTGGATATACGGTAAAAAACTTTCTTGCGTTCCCAAAGAAAATTTTCTGTTTAGTTTAACATTCATTATTTCACTAGTTGTCGTTATTTTTGTGTTTGCAAAGATGAAGGTCAAGATGTTTGAACTTTTTTTAGTTTTATTGGAACCAAGGAAAAATATACCTTCAGGGGACTACACTATTGGCTTTCAAACTGCCAGAGAAGTGAAAAATTCACACGTGATCTATAAAAACAACATCACACGTTCTTTTTACCAGAACTTAAACGAAATCCGCGACATTTTCACACAATAAACATTGAGTAGTACAGACGTACGTTTAAGTAACGATAAAAACAAACAAAAAAAAATACATATATACTTACCTTGGGAAATACTGAAACGACTGCTACAAGCACGCTTGGTACCAGTTTTGATGCAATATTATTTAGATTTTACTTGACCCCCATTAGCTTGCTTCTTTTTTCAGTATGTATTACGCTGGTTATTTGCGGTTAAGGACATTTTTTAGGAATTTTAATGCTTAATTAGTCTTTTAATTTCGCCAGGTGAGGGTGATATAATTATTATGTCATATGCAGAGCCCGACTAACTAAAAGTGAGGCCCAAGGCCCACAATAATTTTGAGGCCCTCTGAAGGCTATTATTTTAAAAATGTGTGTAATTTTTGTATAGTTGTAATGCTATGCATAATTCTTTAAGTAGTTTGGGGCCCCTTAGGAAGAGGGGGCCCCAGGCCCAGGCCTAGTAGACCTGTGCGGTAATCAGGCCCTAGTCATATGAAAATGAATATATTTTTTATGTTAATAAACATTTTTATAATGTTTTTTGATAAAATACATTTTGATGATTATTTAGGCGTATGATTATGACAAAATGCATTATGCCAGGTTATTTAAAAAAGAACGTTGAACGTGTTTGTATAAAACGTAGAAAAAAAGGGAGGGCAAGGGAGTATACACTTTCGACTATTTTCAGCTTTAAATGCTAAAGTAAAGTAGTTATCGAGAATTGACTGTGTGGGCCCCGTAAAAGACAATATTCTTTATTAATAAAGCATACGATGACAATAACATAGTTTGTTTTACCTAAAAAGATTCTATGCGCCGTTGAAATTCAAATAGCGTATATTCACCCATACACTGAATAAAGTAAAATAGTCTGAAAATGGGCTATTTGTATCTTGTATTTGCTATAAACTTCGTATCAAAAAAATAAACATAGTAATAATCACAAAACTCCCAGTTTGTAATTTTCTACCTTTTCCTTTCCTTTTTTTTCATGTTTTCTTGAAAAAATATAAATACTATTTATGTTTGATATACGTTCAGGTCCGAAAGGTTCAACTTATTATCAAATGCGACCCTCCGTTACAGAAACATCGGGGAACACTGAGTAAGCCATAGCAAGTCAGTAACTAATTTGTGTCGTGGTAGTCACTATGAGGTCAACATCAGTATGGTCACGTTTTAATCTTGGCAAATAAATATTTAGTAGTCATACGCAGTTTTGTTTTGTTATGTAATCTGCCATTTTTGTTGATTTTTTTTTTTTTTTTTTGGATGCCTCAGATTATTAATTTCTTCCTTGGACTATCATTACAGGTGTCTTTCACTTGCAGCCCAGGTCTTCCGTGTGATCTAATTCTGACAACTCTAGCCACAAACGGAATTGGGATGTGTAAAGGATCATCCCTAGTGTTGGTATTTTAATCTTTTATACGAAACACGATTACTTTTTTTTTTACCAAATACGATACCGACTATTCATTGAATCAAAAAGGCTGTGCAGTCGAGTGGAATGAAAAAATAAAAATTAAGAAATACTTAACGCCTATAATGTGGAAAAAAAGTTGCCTCTTTCCCAGTAGCGAAACTATGGGATCTAGCGCCCCTGGCGAACTAAGGAAATTGCGCCCCCCCCCCAGGGTCACCCACATGGGAAGTCACCGGAGGTCATTGTGACCTCAAATAATTTTTTTTTGGAACATTTTGATTAGCTGATTCGACAAATAGGAGGCAGCATTGTAATTTTTTTCCTTATTTTCTTTTTTAGAATTGTTTTCAATGATGCCCAGTGTTACTTCTCAGTAGATGTTATGTGTCTCTAACTCCTTTTCTTGAGAGGGTTTTTTTTTTTCATTTTTTTAAAGCATTTTCCAAATTCTATAATAATAAAAAAAACTTATTATTATTTTTTTTAAATCAGTTGTGAATGCCGCCCCCTGGCTGCTGCGCCCCTGGCGAGAGCCACTCCTGCCAACCCCTAGTTACGCTACTGCTCTTTCCAAGCCTATTTATTACACAAAAGTACTGCTAAATCGAATAATATCTTTAGCCGCCCATTTGACTTTCAATTTTAAGTATTTAGCCTGATTTTTCACCAAAGTGGCAAAAATGGAATGATACAATGTAATTATTTCTCATTTGAAACTAAGAATGGTTGAAATTAAATTGTAGAGAAATAAATACTTAATGTATTGTTAGTTGAATTACCTAGGTCATTGCAAAATGGTCTTGAAATGTGCATTAAGCGCACACATCATACATGCTCTGCTAACTTTGGCTTGTCCTTTCTTTGCGTTCGCTGCTATGGACAGCATTCTTTGTTCTAGTTGGTTGTCCCAAAGTAGTCTATTTAAATTTAATTATAACTAACCATTGAATCATTACTTCAAATGTAAATGAAGACGATGTTTTTACATAGAAACAACTTGGTGCTTGAAATGTAAAAGGAAGCAATCAGAATTCGATTTTAATTTTACATAAAAAGTCATAAATGGATAAATTGATTTGCTGATGAAAGCTATCTTTCAAACGAAAGAAAATAACTTTATTTTTAATCACATAAACTTAATTTTGAATTGCAAGAGAGGTATTCGGACCCGGGGACCGCCCCCTACGCAACAGTCCGGCCTAACCTCCCATTCTTGGTTTAATAGACATCTGTAAGAGTGAAATAAGACTCGATCGATGTATACCATAAATGAAAATAAATCGTGTTCGAAAAACATTTTCTTGCGTCTTCCATGGCTAGAAAATATGGTGACAAAGTTCGGGGACGTTACCATTAATGTCGATATTATCTTTACTTATAATAAAGCTGGACGTCTGGATCTATGTCTGGATGTCTGGATACCTGGATCTCTGACGCGCATAGCGCCAAACCGTTCTGCCGATTTTCATGAAATTTGGCCTAAAATTAGTTATTAGCATGGGGGTGCTCATCTCGAAGCGATTTTGCGAAAATTTTATTTTGTTCTTTTTCTATTCCAACTTTAAAAACATTTTACCGAACAAATTTTCATTACATGGACGAGCAAATTACCATAATGTGGACGAGCAAATTACCATAATGTGGGCAAGCAAATTACCATAATGTGGACGAGCAAATTACCATAACGTAAACGAGCAGACTACCATAACATGGGCGAGCAAATTAACATAGCAAATTGGCGAGAAATTCATCATCTATTGTTTGTAAATATACAGGCGAACCAAATTACTTTTTCATTTTCCACTACGGACAAAGCCGTACGGGTACCGCTAGTTTTTCATACAAAATGAGTAAATAAAAAAATATCTCAGTAAAATGATTAAAAAAAAAGATTCTTATAATGTAAGTGCAGATCAGCACACTGTTACTTGCAGCGTTGTTACTTTTACTAGAATAAAAACTTGATTACCAGTTTGTCGAAAATACTTGTTTCCCCCCTCACTTGTTTTCTGTTGTACTTTCTTCATTTTCATTGGATTAAAATTCAAAACAATTGTTCAGTGAAGCTTTTATTTTATTCTCTTTAGAGTGTTACCATGTACAGTTTGGCTGCAAGAAGAAGACGAGTCTGTTCCAGGTTTTCGAGAAAGCGATCAAAAATTGCAATTTATATGTGACGACGAGAAAAAGAGGTATTTAATCACTTTTTCAAACTGAGTGAATTATCCAACTTAAACTGATGTATGATACATTTCGAAATAAATGAGATTGAAGTTTGAATGGCAAAACAAAAATATATATTGGACAAAATAGCTGTTTCTTTCTCTTGCTCTCGAAAAATATTATTTTTGAAACTCCTCAACTAATAAGAATCAGTTTATAGTAAATACTTTTATTTTCCTTTTGATTATATTTTAGTGATAGTGACGTTTCAACCTTATCAAAAACAAAGTCTGAAGTGAAGAAAGCATTTCGGAATTTCAAAGACATGCAAAAGAAGTTTTTGAAAACAGTAACAGCAAGACTTACTGTGGCACAAGTAAGTACGTCAAAGCATCCTGTATTTTGCTTATTTGAACAAAGCAGTTAGCAGTGCTTTTTATAAACGCAAAAATCACCTTATTGCCGATAAGAGATTTACTAAGGAATGACATTTTAAGGATCAAACTGCACTGAAAATTACAGACTTTGGAGTGACAAGAAATGCCCTTTTTAAAGTGTAAAACACACGAGGTTAAGAGTTAGAGAATTCATAGTCAATATTCTTCAAATCCCATTTGAATGCGTAGATATAAAGTTAAGAGGTAGGGTAACGCCATCAGTAACAGACAGTCGTAAGTTTGGATTTAAATAATAAGAATTTTAGACTGGTAAAACTGATATTGTTGTTGACTATGAATACGGTCAACCATCTAGTGTTATCACAGTGAGTTTTGTGAGCCAGTTGGTATTTACAAGGCAGTGGTGGAATGTTATGAACAACTATCCCGAGGTCTGCCGGTGGTTCATGTTCATTTGAATTTAATAAAGTTTTAGATCTAAAAATAAAGAACTTCTGCACATTTTGAAGAGAAAAGAGGAATATGCCCATTTACTCATCCTTTCCTCATCCTATCTGTTGCTGGGGTTATCAGAGTTGTCGGTGTCTGTTACTGGGGGATCGGAGCTTTTTTCAAAATTGAGCAAATAAAAATAGAATTAACTAATTCAGAGTATTCAGGAGCAGCCAAGCGTTAGATGATTTGTAGTTGCATGAGAGAAAAATGGATTTAAAAGTCTAAATACATTAAAAGGCTCGGAAAATTGAGTTAACCTGAGAGCGATGTCTTAAGCATGTCTGTTGCTGGTGCCGTTACCCAAAATGAATTTACGGTCAGTATTCTTCAATTCCCTTTTCAATGCGTAGATATGAAGTTTGGAGTTTTGTGGAGTTACAGTCAATATTCTTCAATGTGATTAGTAAGAAGACTTTTCATTAAAAGAAAATTACAATAAAACAATGTTAAACCTTTTTTTTCTCTCTTTATGTCTCTCTCTCTCTCTTTTATTTATTTATTTTTTTGGATGATGTTAAATGCTTATACATAATAATTATTGAACTTAATGCAAAATCGTTCTAAAATGACATACAGCTATGTTAAAAAAGTCCACATTCACAAAAAAAAAGGCAAGTAAAAACGTGTTTTGTGGTGACAAAGAACCCGCTTTTTATGTCAAAAAATTGTGAGCTTATGGATGCAGAAACATACGACACAATTTGCAGTTCGTGCTTTTAACGTCATTTTATGCTTCTTTACATTTTAGCCTAAACATATTTATGATTTTAATTCTCTATTGTGTTGATATTTTTATAAATCAATTTTATAAATACCATATGTTTTTTAGGTTGTCGATGGTGTTAGAGCCGGTGCCGAACTCACATTCGATTTCATCATGTTCGTACTAATAGCCAGGTAATTTTGTGTCTACGTATTTCTTCCTATTTAACTATTCCAGCTTTTGAAATAAAGCCTGTTTTTGCAATTTAGACAAATGACTATTAAATGAAAAAGAAATGTTTGAATTTCTTAAACAATGACAGTTATGGAGGGAAAGTTATTATTCATGCACACACATCAATTCTCACACCATTTTTACATTAATTGATAACCTAGCAACATTTTTACTTCCTTTTACAAAAAAGGAAGTATTGTATTCGCAAAAAAAATTTCACTCAAAAATCGACCTTAATTTCTATTTTACTCACCCCCGAATGAATGTTGATTTTTTTTTTTTTGACTCGACCACACGTGGATAAGTGAATAAGAACGTATAGACACGCGAAATATCTACTTTGACGATTCCCTAGTTAATTACAACGAGTTTTCTTGTGACGTCTGTATGTACGTATGTGCGTATGTATGTCGTAACTCAATGTATGTCCTAGAAAGTTGAAATTTGGTACATAGACTCCTAGTGGGGTCTAGTTGTGCACCTCTCTTTTTGGTTGTATTCGGATGCTCCAAAGGGGATCTTTATCCCCTTTTTTTTGGGGGGGGGGTCATTGTTATTTTCGATGTAAACTCAAGTGGTGTTATAATTTGGCAGACACTTGGCGATACCTCGCCAGTATTTTGGTCACCAAGTTTTGTTGCCAACTTGGCGACAAATTCGGCGATTTTTTTATTTTTATTTTTATTTTTTAAAAATCTGGTTTCAATTTGGCCACTGTTGATGATATTTAGAGAGTAAACTACTGAATAACATTAAAAATGCCAATAATGGGGAAATGACATTAAATTGGAGTAAAAAGAAGTCATGTGATGCACACATCCGCTCGTTTAATCTGAAACAATGGCAAAAGTTACGCCAATCATAAGAAATGCAATTGTTTGCTATAAAATAAAAAATCTTGTCTATCATTAATTTCAGCTACCCTGTTGGGACTGCTATACGTATACCAACGAACAAAATAACGTACGATACAGCAAAAACTTGGTTCTATGAGAAAAAGTAGTACTGGTGAATAAAACTGAATTGCTTACCTTAACATCTTGGGTGATGAAAGAGGCTTGAAGCCGATGTATAAATTTTGCTTATTCTAGACGTAATTTCCTTACATTACATTACATTACACCCCAGGGTCTCCTGCAGCTACCAATTTCACTTATGTAAATGTGCAATAGCATATTTTAAAATAATTTGAAAGGACCCCAAATAGTTTTAAAATAATCATTGTAAAACCACGTAAACTAAATATAGCGCAGAAATTTGATTATTTACATTTTGAATTGAGTCGGTATCTTTTAATTCTTTCCAGTATGATTGCTGCCTTGGGTCTCCTAGAAAACAGCTCAGTTATTATTGTCGCATCAATGCTCATCTCACCCATCATGGTGAGTACAAAATGGTGAGTACCGAAATGAGCCCACCATTGAGTATGAAATCAATTCTTAATCCTGGAAATTCAATTCATTGGTTGATCTAATCCTCATATATTATTTCTGTAGCCTGTTTTTTGTTTCTACGCGAGATCTTCCTCAATTCTTGATCGATTTCTTTGATTTACAACTTATTTTAAAGCTTATCGTGCAGCCTACTGACAAAAAATAGACCCACGGTCTAAATTTTTTTTCTGTCAAAAAAACCTGTTTGAAAGAACCAGAATGAGGTTTTTGGATAAATTTATAACTTTAGCTTGCACTGTGACCGACAGAGTTGAGTAACTCGATCGGCAGAGCGTTCGACTGGTAACCAGTAGAATGATTGTTCGGACCCATGTCCGGACAATCTGCATCAAAAAATCAGAGAAATATCGCGCATTACAGGCACATTAATGACAATGAATAACAAATATGAGGGAATAGATAAGATGGAAACGCTCCTTGCTGTTAGGGAAACTTGATGCAACATGGAGTTAATTGATTCTTAATTGTAAGGCTCTTTTAAAAAAAAAAAGCTTTGGCTCCGGTAAGAAAATTACTACCTCAACTTGAAGGGTAAAATATATATATATATTTTCTTCTTTCTTCTTTTTGCAAAAAAAAAAAAAAAAAAAAACAAACAAACAAACAAACAAACAGCTTATCACATTTTTACTACATTCGAAAAGATGCACTTCAAAAAGAACTTAGTTCAAATTATTTTGTATTTCAACCGTGCTGTCAAATGATGAACACGTGCTGCCATCTTAGCCATAACGGTTCAAGCAGCCTGCGATAACAAATTGTAAAAATTTTCAAAAATAAAAACACTTCTCTTCAAAATCAAGTTTTCGGGAACGCCCCTTGCTGTAGCAAAACCTTGATGCAGCCTGTAGTTCTTATGCATTTTTTTAAAGCAAAGTTCTAATACATTTTTCGAATTTTTTTCGTCGCTTTCGGCAAAAAAAAAAAAGAGAAAAAAAAAATTAACCTGTTTTTTATATTTTTTATTTATTTATTTTATTTATTTATTTATTTTATTTATTTATTTATATTTATTTATATATATATATATTTTCATTAAAGCTTAAAAGCACTGGACTTAGTTGTTCGGTTAAATTGATAAGTTTTTTTCGGTAGAACGTTCGGCTATAAACTATCTGAACTTCGAGCAAGCTCAGGCTGTCCGACAAAATAGCAAATTTACATTAATATTACGCATCACATGTACTCATAACATACAACAGATAACACACATAATAAAATAAATGCAGCGGGAATGCTACTTGGTGTTTCAACTCCTTTATGCAGGCTGCAGTTATCATTCAAATAAGTTGACTGTTAATCGAAGGGACTGTTAATCGATTCTTTTTTTTTAAGCTTTGACTCCGTCCAGACCACTAAGCATAATGTAAGCATGAAAAAGTATTAGATTTACCTCAAAGGAATCCTTTTTGTGCAGAAAAGCATTTTCATTGTATGCTGAAATGCAGATTTTTCTAATAGCAGTATTCGACCTATAACCAAAAATAAAAACACTTATTTTCAATCGAATTTATTACATCTCTAGAATATTTGTTTCAATCGCTACGTGAGATCTTCCTCATTCTTTAATCAAATTCCATGCTTTACGAATAATTTCAAATCGTATCATAGTGGCTAATGACAAAACATAGAGACGCATGATCTTATTATTATTTTTTTTCGGCGAAAACCTTTTTTGCTGTTTTTTATTACGCATTCCTTCAATGAATAGCATTCGAATAGGAAGGCGCAATTGCTAGGTTTGTTGGAGTGTCGTGCTGTTAATTAGAATCGCGCCAGTTCGAATCCGTGCCAATAAATATCTCTTTAATGTTTCTTTTTCTTCCGTCAGATGCTCACATGGGCAGGACTGTATTTGCCACAAGCTGTTTTTCACATGCAAAATTACTGCTTTTTCATGAGTCACTCAGCCGCACTTTTAATGATATTTATGTTTGCATTGAAAATACGTACAACCAAAAGGTGAGCGATGATCAAATTATCACAACGTTGTATTTAACGAGTTTTTGCTACTGATGTCCTCAAATTACATGCCTTCTCTTGTGCGCTTACTTTTTTCCGTTTATTTTTTTCGGTTCTTCTTCATAATGTTCTTTCTTTGACATTTTTAAAGATGGAAAAGAGTTATGAAACGATTCGAAGCACAGTACGGAGTTCCGCTCGGGTGGACTAGTTTAAGTAAAAAAATAGTAGTAAATGCCTTAACACTGCGGTGTGATTTGTGAAAGCCTAAGAAAGAGTTTTTGAAATTACTAAAACTCTGCATGTAGTTTCCAAGGATATACATTTTCACTTCTTGTAGTACATAAAATTAAAGACTAGGAACTTAAAAAATGTAATCAAGTTCAGAAAATCTAGAAAAATCTATTCAGAAAAAATAGAAGCGTATGATATAATGTTACATATAGGTGAAGCCGTTATGGTGTCTGAATTTAAAGTAACTCCACATAAAGTTACTTTTATTTAAAAATACTGCATGAAGCATGTAGCTGCAAAAGTAGATATCTCCGAAAAATACTTTCTGATAAAATTTACATATCTGCCGCTACAAAAAGATATAGGTTAAAATAACTTTTGCTGTTTCGTTTAAACCATTTAGGGGACCATTTTGAGACCCTTTGACTGCCACAGGTTGTAGGCTTAGGTACTGAAATAAAAAAAAAACTGAAAAACAGAAAAAGTATTTAAGAAAGATTGGAATTTAAGATACTCACTTTTGAAGATACACGTTTTAAATATATATGTAGGTTACTGGTCCTGATAAAAGGTCAAAATAGGAAAATGAGAAAATTCACCGCGATTCACTGGAATTATTTGGGCTTTCGCCTATGTCTTTGCTATATGAATTTTGAAATTCACCGGCGAATGTTGGCATCGAGTAGATTTTGGTCTTTCACAGTAACATATCGCACCCCAGCAAGGAAAGTGACAAAAAGAAAGCAGTGGAGAAAATCGAGGTTTTACGCAATAGTAGTTTTAAGCAATCTGTCTCAAATATTGCAATACCCGCAAAATATGTATAATGTGATGTTTACTTGTTAGGTTTGACTGTCTGAACTTATGCATAATTAAAATAAAAATATTTTAATTTTAAGTTGTGAAATTTTAATATTTTGTCACTATTCATTGCATTATTTTTACGGTAGTTTGTGAACGAAGCGAGTAGGGGGGGGGGGAACCCCTGGTTGAGATTTAGATGAAGTATTGTTTGGAAATGTATAGATCGTATGTATCACTAAAACTTCAAAATAAAATTCCTAATTTAGTTACTAATTTTCTTGAAAACAATTTTATTCTTTTCTGCCAATTTAAAGCTTGCTCCAAATGAAAATATTTTAAATTTCTCTGTCGTTTCAGGGTCCAATCTTAGCTGGAACATTTGGAGCAGTTATACGAGATCGCTCTCTCAGGAATATTGGCATAAAAACTGAAATTGTGGGACTGTTTCTCTGTGTTTTCATTGGTATGAAGAAAACTTTTTGCATTCATAAAAATTCAATTATGATTTGTGCTTTTAGCTTTTTTACTATGTTGTAATGTTTAATGGCTAGAAAACCAAGCAAATTTCAAGATTTACTTGGTCAAATTGCCAAGCAAAATTGCCAAGCAAATTCAACATGTATCGAAGTACGAGATTTTGCGCACAATACTTACGAAATACGACAACAAACGACCGTTGTTGGTGAAGTGCACTTAAAAATAGTGTACGTGTATTTTGAAGTTTTTACGTTCGAATTTAAAGTAAGGGAGGTCATGTAAAATTCGGAAAGATCATTCGGGAATGGCAAATTGTGTTGTGTTTCAGGACTACGAAAACCACCTTAGGGGTGCTCCGACGGGAAGCCATTGCAGGTCACTGTGACCTCCCAAAGATTTGTCGTATTCGGCAAATTTTGCCGGGCGTATCTGGAGAAAGTATTGCAATATTGGAATTATTTTTTATGTTTTGTACAGAATGCTTAATGTCTCTTCTCATTGGTGCAGGGACGTACACATACAAGTTTTTTTTCTTTTTCATCATTCGGTAGATTCGGAGTTTGGTTCGGTAAATTGAGAATTCAACCTCACAAAAATTTAGGTTCAAGGTGCCCTTGATCTTTATCAATGCAGAAAATGTTTTAATAAAATAAATAATACGAATGAAGATAAAGGAACCCATTGTTTTTGTTGTTGTCGTGTCATAGTTAATACTCATTATGAAGTAGGACTCGACCGATGCATCGGCCTGGCCGATGCATCGGCGCCGATGGTTCAACAATTTAGCCATCGGCATCGGCATCGGCGGCCGATGCTAACTTGCAGGAAACATCGGCCCATCGGCCTTAAAAACATCGAAAAGCCGATGGAATTGGCCGATGTTTTTGAAAAAAAAAAAGACCTTCGTTTTACTTTTTAATGCAAAATAAAGGGAGTTATTGTTTTCAAACAAAATTGTTTACTTAAATTTCAGTCTGAATTTATATTTTAGTCACCCCTGAAAGAGAGAGTTTTTAATACTGCATTCAGATACCAAACACGTTAATTATTGCGTTGTTTCTTGCGGCTGGATGTACGTATGTATCTCTCATAAGTCATAACTAAAAAATGGTAAGCTGTAGAAGGCTAAATTTTCGCCTGTGGGAAGTGCGCACGTTCCAGTTGTGACTTTCCCTTTTTGTTTTTGATCGGGTGTTCTAAAAAGCCTATTAACTGATTTTTTGTGGCTATTAATTACTTATTTCAATGCAAAACTAATATAGCGTCTCAGACTGACGATCATTTGGTGATATATTGCAGAATTGGAGACCATGGAAACAAATATGAGATGGCGAAACCGGTTTTGTTTCATTTTGTTCGATTCCCGTTGAACCGACAACGGTAATTTTTAATTTTTCGATGTTTGTAATATGAATCACAGTAATGCAGTCTTTTCTGTATCGCTTCGGCGGAGCTACAAGTTTGGGGCCCGTCGAAATACATTTTGGCGCCGTATTTCTCTATCACAAAAGTTGTAAAACATTTATCGAAATCATTTTTGTAACTCCTACGGTGCCCCTATGGTTATGGGGCCTTCTCGCGCAAATGCAACATTTGCCATATTTTAAATCCGCCACTGCACGTCAAAACAAACTCGGGTGCAAGTTTTAAAAGGGTTTTTCTGCTCAATGTTTATGATTATTTTGAACTCTATTTTTTACGACTATTTTTTGTATTTCCGAGAACACTTGCGTGCTCCTCCTCCCACTCCCTCAATTTCTGAAATTAAACTAAAGTTGTACTTCCGAGTTGTTTAAAACTAACACCATTCATAAAATTAGAGATTTTTTTTCAAGTTTTATCTATTGTTTAGGAAGAATTTAGAGCATTAATTAGAAATTGATTAAAGACGTTTTGAATGGTGACATAATTCGGAAAACAAAGGGATTTTGAATTTTTTCTTCGGAAGTGCTGAAGTAGATTCAGAAACTCTTCCGAGGCGTTGGTGGTAGCGGTTTTGAACTAAAAAAATTAAGCCGAAGTTATGGCCGAAGTTTAACATTGTAAGTTACTCCAAAATCAGAGGGTGACCCCCTAATCCACCCTCGTCGTTTCAAGCATTTCTTAAATATTTAGCGATTATTTATTTTGGTCAAGAAATGTCATTTTGCGTATTTTTTATACTTGTTTCACCTATATTTTGTAATGCGCCACCTTTTCTGCATCATTAAAATAGCGATCGATTTTTTTTTCTGTTGTAACTATTTTTATGTATTTATATAAAAACAATGAATAAGTTATTTTCGTTTTCATCATATGTTTAATAATATGTTATAGAAAAGTTTCAAGGATTTTCTACTATGCAATTTTTTAAATTTCAGAAAATTATTGTTAAATTGAAAAATTTAATTTGAACGTGATTGTAGTGCTTCATAGAAGATTAATCAATCAAATTGTTCAATATTACGTGTGCAAACATCAAATCAAGTAGTATATATATGTATTCAGTTATTAACTTGGTGTAAATATTGAGTTTGTTTATTGTAGCTGCGTTTTAAGAACCTCGCTCATTTCATAGCTATTTCCTTTTTCCGCAAAATTTATGTCACTGTTATACATTTTATGAAAAATGCCAACTTTTCTACTCATAAATTTTAAATAAGTATAAAAATATTCCTATTATGATTTAATATTATAATTTATCTGTTACCTTTTTTGTTTAACTTGATGACTAAAAAATGTCAACGTGCAATCTTTCCACTTTAATAGCGTACTTTGTTGACGGTTTCATAGTTTTTTTTTTTTTTTTTTGAATGATTAAACAACATAATTTAATGCTTTTTAACTATGTTTAGTTTACCTAAATCCAAACATTATTACAATAATACTGAAATCTTAGTTATATGTTCAATTTAAAAAAAAAAATCAATTGGTTAAGACTATCTCTTTGTTTCCCCTCCATTTTTTTTTTTTTTTTTTTTGGCTGTTCTTTGTCTTCCATCATACAGCAGTCAAAAAAGGAGAAGCATAATTACACCCTATACAGATTGTACGTAGTACGATCCAAAAGTTTGAGGGACAAGCTGTATAAAACCTTACCTAGAATAGTTCACATTACCGAAGCACATCCACGTACAAAAGGTCATCTTGAGGGACTATGTACTTCTGCCAGTGTTCATATAACTTTTGGAAAAACTCCTGGAAGCCATTTTTCGCTACATTCTGTGATGCAGCTTTATCTTCTCCTGACGGAAGAAAGCGGCGTCCATGCAAATGTTTTTTTTTTTTTTTTTTGCTGGGAACAGGTAAAAATCACACGGAGCTAAGTCCGACGAAACGTGATGTTATTGGTTTGTCATATCAGAGTATTGACCAATCGAACCGTGCATCCTCAATATGATAGTCGCCTTCTTCCCCACGATGAAGTCAAAACAGCAGCGAAAGAGGCCTTACAGGAGGTTGCGATAAATGTCTTCCAGGAGTCCTTCTAAAAGCTATACGAACGGTGTCAGAAGTGCACAGTCGTTCAAGGTGACTATTTTGTAGATAGATTCACGGTAAATTTTTATACAACTTGTCCTCGAACTTTTAGATCATACTACCTACGTATGAGTTTTCAACTTACTATTTCATAACGTTTTTGAGTGACGTAAGTTTACGCGCATGAAAACATCACAAGAGAATTTGCGATAATTAACTAAGGAGACTTTGAAAATGGATATTTCGATCATCTATATGTTCTTAGGTACATATGCATGTACATATGCGCAGAAAAAACTTCTGAAGTTTAAATTGGATGATCGTAAAATAAAAATTTAGGTCGAAATCTGATTTTTTTTTTGGGGGGGGGATTACAATTCCTTATTCGTAGAAAGGAAGTAAAGTGAAATGAATCAATAATCCTTTAAATCCCTGACAATCTTATCAATTTATTTCTGTTAGATTTTATTTATTTATTTTTTTTTGCCATCGGCCAACAGCATCGGCCATCGGCCATCGGCAATCGGCCATTTGGAGGAAAACAATCGGCCATCGGCCATCGGCCATCTTTGAACAATCGGCCAACAATCGGCATCGGCCCATCGGCCAAAAAATGCCATCGGTCGAGCCCTAATTATGAAGATATGAGTTCCCATCACATCGAAGGGTTGAATGTCTTCATTAATGTAAAAGACAACGCAAGTAAGATTTACAGCACGAAGAGAAGAAAAAGCACTCGAGGTGGGTATCGAACCCACGATCTCCGGCATTCGAAGCGAAGCTTCTATCTCAGAACAATGGAGGCTTCAAAAGGGAACCCCTCTATAAATGCAAAATATAGTTAATTTCAGGATAAATATGAAACTTAAGAAACTCCATTTATCAATGCAAAAAATGTAGGCTGCTCAATATCCATAAGCAAGCACGCAGTGAAGAGAAGCCTTTGGGAGTTAATTCCTAAACTAGTTGCTTTAAGTCACAATGCCAATCCTATTAAGGTAATTTACAGTAAACATCTAAAGAGTTAGAATGCTTCAGGTAAATTGTAGCTGCGCTTTAGTCTGGGTCTGATAAGTTGACTTTTAACGGGCTGAAGCTCAAATGGTTCAATTTGTTATTGCAAAAGGTGGGGAAAGTCGGTTTGCGTTGCTGATAGCGATTATTGGAGAACTTTTCTTCTTTCAACTCAAACAAGTCTAAGTTTAAAAATACTTTTACCAGAACTAAACTACACTGAATCTGATTGAAGCTAACTTATGCCCCAAACTCACGGTGTTTTCTTTGATAATGGTGTTTCTTGTGATACCTATAAATCAATGTCTGAAATGTATTTTGAAATTTTATGTTTCATAACGTTGAAAATTTTCGCACATGAGTAAACGTTGACTACTTATCGTACAAGGTTTCACAATTTAACTGTCAAATTTTCATTCTCATTTTCGTTTTTAGTTTGTTGGAGAAAAAAATATTTGGTATTATCAAGCGTATTAGTTCTATTACTTATGAAATAAATATGTTTTTAAAATCTGCTTTTGTGATAAAACTATGATTAGTACTTATGTACACTGTGTTAATTAAATGTTCACTTATGGTTTTAGTCATCTTTAGTAAGTCATTCGTCGAAACATAATGCGAAATCACATAAAAATGCTTCTGATATGATAATGTGAATTTCGTGAAACCAGACCTCATCATTACATATTGAAAATTTTCTTGAGCAAAGAAACTGGAAAATATTCACAGTTTAAATACATAAATATGATTTGATTTATAAAAGAAATCATTTAAACGTCAGACAACATCTTACTGCGCTTTGTTTAAACAGCTTCTATTTTATAGCCGAAAGTAGAAACACATGTCCTTTCCGTTATCTTTGGAATGATGTGGAACAAAATAAAATTAGCTTAAGATAAATGTGAACATTGCCATAATAAATTCGAAGAAATTCTTCAAAAATCTTAAGAAATTTTTTTAGAACTCCACTGATTTTCTTTGAAAGAAAGTGGTATTATAATATAATATTAAAAATTTTCGCATAAGCCCGATATTGGGGGTGGGAAAGGGGAAATTAAAAAAAAATTGGGGTAAAACAGCATGATAGAAAGTTTTACTTCCGACTCAAAAACTGAGATTCCAACTGTTACGTATAGGATTGTCCGAAAGAAACTTCCCCAATACAGTAAACTCCCAATTATCCGCGGCCTTCACACATTCAAAAAAAAAAAAAAAAAATTGACAATGATTAACTGATTGTAGATAAATGCACACATTTCAACTTAATAAGTGCAAAATCTATTTTTTTTACACATTCTTATTTCTTTCTTAACCCTCCCTTCCAATGCCATTCAACCTTTCACAGTCACCGAAACCTGACTAGTTAAAACCTGATTTTTAAATCTGCACTATTTACTTCACTACTTACTAATTTTTAGATCTGCACTACAGTACCAACACCCATTTTTTCGTTGAGGAAATTGATCAGCGTATTAAAAATCTACGAATTGCGTTGGAGCGATTGCCGTATGATGAAAATTGCCGGCTTAAAGCATTTGCAAGGATTAGACCTGGTTTTTAGACCTAATGAGAGAGCAAAAGAGTAGAATTTTCTATGCACTTTACATAACTCTCAGTATTAGACAGCAGTAGAAGAAGAGGGGACGTGGTGACCTGGACTTGATCGGTAAGGGATCAGACTGGTGACCGGAGAGTTCCGGGCTCGATCCTAGCCGGTCGGAGATCCAGTCTTCATTGTGTCTTGGGGACGGTAAATATGCTCGTGGCCACAAAGTTCTCTAAGTGAATCAATATCTCTGGGTCTTGCTGGACCAGGGATTTCTCGGCTCCTAGGCTAGATCAAAAAATTAGAGCTGTCTTCAGTCCCCATCCAACTGGTTAAGCCACAAATAGTGATAGGATTTTGGAGTGAAAAGTGAAAAGAAAAAGTAGAAGAAGCAAGGCCGTAGTGATCTGATTTGTAAGGCGTTAAACTCGTACTGGAGAGTACCGTGTTCGATGCCAGCAGGTTCGAAGATCCTTTGTGTTTGCTAATGGTGAGTGGGACACGTTAAATATGTTCGGGGTCAGAGAGTCCCCCAAGTTCCCATTCCAAATCAATCCCTCAGGAGATGCTGGATCGGGGTTGCTCGGATCCTGGTCTGGATCAAAGAAACAGAGCTCCCTTCAAGGTTTCATCCAACTGGTTAAATCACGCGCCATTGTAGGTGCGGGGAATCCTTTAGTGTGGTAGTAGAAGCACCAATCACCCAACAGCACATGGGAAGCATTGCTTAAGGGAGGGGGGGGGGGACCCTTTAAACGGCAGTATTGGAAGAGTAAAGTCAGAACAAACAACGTAAGTAGAAGCACAAATTTGTAAATTACCGCAGACACGTGTTTCGGCGTTACAGGGAACGCCTTTTTCAATGCAAAAAATAATGAGCTTATGGATGAAAAGACATCCGACAAAAGCCAAGAGCAGATAAGCATGCAGCTTAAAAGATAAAAACAGCGGATTAGCCAAACACCAATGACAAAGTTATAAACCGAAAAGGAACCAATAGGAATGCAAGCAAAGGCCAGGAGCTTTCCCTTAGGTACGAACCCAGAAAGAAAGAATTCAATTGGACAAGGATTAAGCCGAAGCTTAAACAAAAAGAAAAGAAATTGTCAGTAACCGTGAACCGCAAGAAAGGAAAAGCAAATGGAAAACCATGAAATAAAATAAACAGAAACAAAAAATATTCGAAAAAAGGAAAAATAAAGATAAATAGAAGAAAATTGGGGGGGGGGGGGTCAATCACGACAAAAAGGTAAAAATAAACAAAGGAAGATAGATAAAAATGAGTGGGAAAAAAGGGGGGTATTAAAGATATGGGAGCCAAATGTTAGAAAAATATGGAACTGAACTAAGATCGTTAACTAAGTTAGAACTGTTCCTCAAAATATGAAAGGATTCCCAAAAGTCAAGATCTGATGAATTGGGGCATTTTTGGATAATCTGATAAGAGTTAAAATCAAAAGAGTGATTCGAATCCCAACAATGTTGAGCAATACTAGACTTGTTTAATTGTTGTTTTTTCACATAATTTTGATGCTCTTTCAAGCGAATTTTTAAAGCACGCCGAGTCTGTCCAATATAGGCAAGTTTACAACTACAATTAATTCTATAAATTCCACAACAATTAAGAGGGTGAATAGGATCTTTAAGAGAAGAGAATGAAAGTTTATTAATAGGAGAGAACACCACCTGGAATTGGAAACGTTTTAGAATCTTAGCAACCTGATAGCTTACAGATGGAAAGAATGGCAAAACAACCAAATTGTTTCTGATGAAGGTTCGGTTAAGAACATTAGTTTGGGATTTATTTGAAAGTTTTTTATAAATGGAATCAATCAAAGTTGGCGGATAGTCTCTATCAATTGTTTCTTCAGTCTGGTGTACGAATTAAACAAACTCGCAATTTCATCATAAGCAATCGTTCCAGCATCATTTGTGTTTTTTCAATCATGATCAACTTACGCTAAAAAAATTAGGTGTTGCCATTTAAAATTTCGCTTTTCTCTCTCTGTTCCGGGCCGCTCTGAGTTGTTTAAAATCATCGCAATCTCTACCTTCCAACAACTATGTCTGAAATCTTGGTTCGATTCGATGAACGGCTAGGCTAGGCCGCTAGAATTTCGTATGTTGGGAAAGTTTTTATTACACCACTCCGTATTTACGAATCAATTTTACCAAATAAGAATAAAAATTGATTTAGTAATGAAGACACGATTCCAAAATTCTATTTATCCAAAATTAGATGAACGAAACATATTTTATTGGAAAGTAAACGAAAATAAACTAAAAATTACACATAAGGATTTTTTTATTCACAGCTAACCCTTGAGAAATTCCTTGGAATTCATGTAAATGTCTTATTAATTTCTGCATTTTTTTTTGTTTGCGATAGACTAGCAGCATAAACTGTAGATCAAACAAATATTTTGTTGTAGTATTGGTGTTCGCTGTCATGAGATCTTACTAGTTCTTTTTAACTTAAAGTAATTTGCTTTTCGTGCTTTGTGTTACAAAAGAAAATCGGAAAATATATTAATAGTGTTTAGATATTATTTTAAGCCACAATTTAATTGATTTTTTATGAGGAGAAAAATGATTTAATTCTTCTTTTCCCTTCATCATATCATTAAAACACTCCAGTAAATTTTTAGCTTTATGAATTGTGCTGCTTACATGAAAACCAAGATCTTCTGAATTTTCTGATTTCTCATTTTGTAATTATGCATGCATATTTTCTTTTAGGTTTTATAATAGGGTTGACTAGCGAAGGCATCAATAGCGTATGGGGTCGCCGCGAGTGGCCTAACTCTGAAATGATCAGCAGGTCAGTCTTTTGTTGGAAAAATATGAAATTTATTTCAAAGAAACATTCTCGGCTTTTCTTTAACAACTTATATTTATTTATTTATACCATTGCTTTGATATTTCTTTTTCTTTTCCATTTATTGTATACTAGTGGTACCCGCACGGCTTCGCCCGTAATAGCAAATTAAAAGGTCTTTTGCTCGCCTGTATATTTACTAATGATGTGTAGTGAATTTTCTCGCCAATTGACTTGTGCCCATGTTACGGTTCCACGTTATGATAATTTCGTAATTTACTCGTCCATCTTATGATATTTTTTTTCTTAAAATTGGAATAGAAAACGAACAAAATCGAATTTTCGAAAAATTGCTTCGAGGTGCACACCCCCATGCTACATACTAACTTTGTCCCAAATTTCATGAAAATCGGCCGAACGGTCTAGGCGCTATGCGCGTCACAGACATCCTACAGATATCCTACAGACATCCAGATATCCTCCGGACAGAGAGACTTTCAGCTTTATTATTAGTAAAGATACTTCATGAATAGAGGGAACGTGTCATCTAATCCGGAAAACACATGATTAATGAAAAAGATGTAGCAATCGGGAAAGTTAAGTAAAATATGTTTTTGTACGCATAGCTTATTTGCCCTCCTCTCCCAATAATCGAAATAGGAGGTCTTAAAATCTGCCGAGCTGTTAAGAAAAATGGCCAAATTTAGCGAGTTTCTTTGAGAAATGGAAGACGTCTTTCACGCACTTTGTGGATGGATATCCTGACAATGCAGACGAAGTCACCTCGTACATTTCTCGTCAAGTCTTCAAATTCAGCGATTATTCTTTTTGGCACTTTAAGACCTTATCTCTCGATAACGGGGAGACTATGGCAAATGATTTATGCGTTAAAAAATGCCTTACTGCTCTTTTGATTGCTACCTACTTAATTAATTTTCATTATTACACATTTCGTGTGGTTCCATGGTAAGCTCTAAAAAATTCTGCAAAAAACTACTTTTGACTGTCTTCTCGCGATTTTAAAGCACTGATTTCTCTCTAGAGTTTTTTTTGGATATTCTTCAAATTAGTCTTCTGACCACGTGATCGATTTACTTTGACGAAGGATAAATCTTATCGGACTGCAAATCGATAAAAAGCAAAAATTTGCTTTAGTACAGTAAAATTAGACCAAAAAATGGCCAAACCCAAACATCCAAAAAAAAAAAAGGTGAAACCTGTTGCAAATTACTTCTTACCCTTCCAGCAAGAAGGGGTAAAAAGTCCCAGCACTTTGCGCGTCGGGTTTTGGGGGGAAGGGGGGGGGGACGAAATAATCCTCTATTTAAATAAAAATAATTTCTATTCCTTAAAAAAAATTCTCAAACCTCGCAGAAACCACTCTATAATAGTAAAATAATTAACTCTCACAGAATAAAATTCTAATTAACAGGGGTGCACAGGTGGGGGGGGGAATGGGGGGAGGGGTTCATGGAGCAGCTTTGCGTCATCGAAATTTTTAAGGAAGTTTTTTTTTAAGGGGCATTTCTTTCTTCTTTGAGGGCTTTTATTCAAGATGGATACTCCGTCACACTTAAGGGGTGCGCCATCGCTTTGGGGGGGGGGACCCTGAATTTACATTCTAAAATCAACTATTGCAGTGAAGTTCACGAAAAATTTCCCTGATTTAAACTTTTCCGAAGTACAAAATGCTACACAATGATATGGTAATGTCAGAATGATAATTATAAAAGATCTAAGCGAGCTCAGTAACCAAATTATTTGTGATTAGAGTTATTAAACTGTTTAAAGCGCTGGAAAACAAAATTCCTGTGCAGCATAAAAAAAGTCCAAATTGACCAAGTTTCCCTACTTCTTCTGGATTAACTTACTTCAACTTTTCTACAATCTTTTGCCATCACCGTAAGGGGGAAGGGGGGACAAACCGAAATTGCCAATTATGAGACGGGCAATGCTGCAATTCTGCACCCTCCAAGTCGGTGGGGTTCTCATTGGCAAACACCGAGCTACCTCTCTTTTACGCAGCTGGTTATGTAAATTATGCTAAATATGCAGACATATACTTGCAACACTATCTCAGACTTTTGAGTACATTATGCGATTAAAAAAAAATTGATCACATCAAACATCAGCTAAAACATCAGCTATCCAACGTACTAACACAGTGACAAATTCAGGTAATCTAGAACCTGTAGTGATTCAACGATAGAACAAGTCTTGATGAGAGCAATGAGCAATACAACAATAGAATGCTAAATATTTACACCTCTTTGCCTCCTACTTTGGAAATCACAATACGTTTCTAAAGCCCCCAGAAGTTTCTTCCCTCTCAAATTGGTAGTGGTATTGCTCGCTGATGATAAGATGAGTTGCGATGAGACCTTTAATGTTCGGGTAGTAACATCAAAGGATATTGAAGGCAAACAATTTTGTGGCATTTCTTTGAAAAGGAGTTAAGCAGTTATGTCTTTAGCTTCTGTTACGAGAGTAGTTACTATCTGTAAAGATGTGTAAGCCCAAACCATCTTTTACACCGAATGGTTTGAACAGTAAGGATGGAATAACAAATTGTTAAAAACTTCTGGTACGAGTTATGCGCTGATCCTCCATCAGTATTCGATTAATCTGGTTTCAGAAGGAAAGAAATCTTGTATCGTTAAAGTGCTATTATTTGAAGCAAAAGGTTCATCCACCATCACAAAACGAACAGCTGGTGTCATATATGAGGCAGTGAGAAGCAAAGGGATGTAAGTGGACATTTTCAAATTTTGAATAAAACGCGTTTAAAGATAAGATCCTAGGTAGGCTTTCACTGATTTTCTTTTCTAAATAATGCTGTATAGAAGCAACTACCAGGTCTACTAGTACCATCTCTTGGCTCAAGATAGAGGAGAGGTTCACCAACCATTTGTGCTGGTTATCTCCAAATTTTTAATTTTGCCACTTACATCCCTTTGCTTCTCACTGCCTCATATGTAATAGATGGAAGATACCTGCTTGATCATATTTTTGGTAATGATCTGTAAGCTTCAAGGAAATATGCCAGCAATGCAGTGTATAATTAACTTGTAAGTATGGGAAAGCTAGTGTCATTTCTGATGGGTGCAAAGAAAGCACCACAGAAATATAATCTGCGTCCTATTACAACAGCCAAACCTTCTGCTCTAGAAGACTTTCTGCGTCTCAAATCTTGTGCTTTCTCTGAGGGGATATATTTTAGTACATTGGATATAGTGAATGTTTGAAAAGTCTGAAAGTGGACTGAAGTGCTCAATTATATGCTCAAACTGTGTTAAACATAGCTGCAACAATAACGAGTTTGCTGAGGATCTAGATTCCAAAAAAAAAAAAAACATCTTGATAACGAAGACTTTTTGTTACAAGCTTAGGAGAAATCATTTGAAAGCAAAAAACAGTTCAGCGTAATTTTTCTGGCCATTTAATCAAATGTGCATCATCAGAGGGGGTGGAGGAGAAGGATAACATTTTAGTACATAATTTCGTTTTGGGAGGTGAGCTACTGTTCTTATGGGGTGGACAGTCCTGATTTAATGCATTTTAGATTTGCATGAAATGATACTTCTACTTGAACTAAAGGGGGGGGGGGATGAGAATTTATTTTATTTGGCGGTGGGGGGGGGGGGCCTGTAGCTTTGAGAGGAGGTGCACCATCGATCTTGGAGAATGGACACACTCGATTTCTAACTTTAACTTAGCATAAAATAATATTTTCATATGAAATGTATGGAGGGGGTTTCGGGGGTACTGCTTCGTTTTACTGGAATAGGGGGGCTCTGTCCATTGGTGGGTTATGTCATCCCTCTTGCGGGTCAAACACCTTTAATTTCATGCTTTTAAATTTAGTATGACATAATATTCTCACTTTAAATTTACTCTAAAAATTCTGGAAAAATACCCAAAACAACAATTTTTAGATGGAACCCCATTTCAAAACCCGACGCACAATGGGGTGGGACTTTTTACCTGTTCTTATTGGGAGGGTAATAAACAATTTGCACCAGGTTTAGCTTTTTTTTTTTGGATGTTTGGGTCCGACCCCTATTTTTACTGTACTACTTGTGTGAAGTAGTCTCCGTACGACAACCGTTCTGTATGATAATTATATAAAGCAGAGGTATAACTTTTGAAAAGCTATATTTTCTTACACAATCCAAACCAGGGAAAAAATTGGAAACTAAGGAATTCGTAAACAATCTCTTGTGCAGCGACTTTCTAAGGAAAACGTCTGTTGAATTAACACAAGAAAATTACAATCTGGCTGCTAATGTAAAATTGCAAACTTAGTCTTGTCGCTTTATTGCAAGAAAAGTGACCAATACTCTGAGATCCTTCGATTCTCAATGTTTCTTCAGTAAAAATCATGAATTTCGTGATATTATGCACACTTAGTGTAACTCAACGTAAATACAGGGTGCGGTGAAAAAACTCGGACAAAGTTTGCATCATCGAATAGAAATAAAATAATTTCTTTTAAATAAGTGTCTTTATTTATTTTTGTCTCTCACTTTACTAGAAAATAATTTTCAAAATATCTCCTAGTTTATGTATTGTTTTTCGGTTTTCTTACAATTTTAAGCAAAAAACCTACTATTTTAAAGTTGTTTAGCCAAGGAGAACGACAATTCGTTTACTTGTTGTGCCTCGCAAACAGTATTTGATGCTATATGCCAGTTCAAGTTGCTTAGAAATGATAATCAACGTCCAGGAAGTGCACAAAAATGAGCAGTGAATATTTCCGTCAATCATCTAGGCATCCAAAAGTGACTTTAAGAAATCCTTGGGTTTCCGCGAGAGAAGTCATTTAAGAGACCGGAATTTGTAACCGATAAGTGCGACTAGGGGCAAAAACAGAGCTCGGACAGAAGCTTTACAAGTTCCAAAAAGTTCAGCCTTTTTCTGGAAAAAGAAAAATGTATGACCTTAAGAAGCCAGAAACGTTTGAGCCGAGTCTCAAGTCTGCGTTGTAAGAGACACCTTTTACTGATTTACCGTTCGACCAACTCATAACCCCAAGAACAATAAGATTTGGTTTAAGCGACAAAAAACTCTTTTTTTTTTTTTTTTGTGGATGAGGGCGGTAAAATGAACCAGAAAGTGTACCAGAAGGACATCTTAGAAGCTGTTGTACTTCAGTGGGCCTAAGAGCATTTCAGCAATGTAGACTATACATTTCAATTTGACTCCACACCAGTTCATAAGGTCAAAAAGACGAGAGTGGTGCAAGGTGCTTTGTTTTTGACATGGCATCTTCTTTTGAGTGGACGCTTTACTCGTCATTTATTACCATTTATTACACTGTCTGGCCTATTTTAGAGTCAAAGGTCTACCCTAAACTACAAAAAAAGTTTGGACTCACTAAACGAATTACTTTAGAGGGAATAGGATTGATTAAAGGACTTGCGGCCCTTGGCTGAAAATTTCAACAAGCAGTTACATCTCTGTATCACTGCAAAATGCGGCCAGTTTGAAACTAATTAAATTTATTGATTGCTAAAGGTCTACTCATATTATTATTTTCTGTGTTTTGTTAATTTATTTCTTTTTAGTAAAATTACATGGAAAATTGTTCGTTTGGGGTTTTTAGCCGCACCCTGTATATAAAAGTAGTTACTATTGTACAAAAATAACTATTATTATTAAATGGTCGAGTTCAGCTAATTTATGTAATTCGTTTTCAGGGTCCAAGAACCGAATTTGAAGAACTAAGTATTTCTCAAGACTATTATTTTGAAAGGCTTAATAATGCAATATTGTTCAGTGATAAGTGTTTAGCTAACAGGTGTTGAGCACAACGTGTCTTGAACACAACGTCATGCATATTGCAGATGTCCAGCTTTTCCCTGTATGCATTCGTATAACATCCACCGGAACTTGTTCACAAACAATGTTAACACACTTGTTACAGTTATGTAAATGTAACGAATCCGAAAAATGCAATATTTGTCTTCAATGTTATATTAATAGCTCTTCAACAGCAAGTTTTTCTTGACTTTTTTTTTTAAATGCTTACAGCTCATCCAAAAGACTTGGACAGGGACATCATTAGTTAGAAATAGATGCCATATTGAATACGTAAAGTCAGAGATGCCCACACTACATCCCGCTGATTATATGCGGCCCTTGAAGAAGATTCGCGTGGTCCGCTAATTTGTTCAATGTTACAAAGCGAAAACCGCGACTAGCCACAATGTTACAAATTTGGAGGCAAATTTTCAGAAATTGGTTTCTAGAAAACAGGGAAACTTCGCTTTGATGGAATAAATATCAAGTAATGACAATGATAATTCTTGATTTGTGATTTTCATTCTTTTTCCGTATTTTCCCATGTAACCCAGAAAGCGTTTGAACATTTTAAAACTTATTAGAGTATCGGATAAAAGAATGTCCTATCTAATGGTAATCATTGAGGAAAGATAAAATGGTGAGAGTGGAGACTTTCATTCGTGAAGCGAAGACCCCAAGTCACGTGATAGATTTTAAAGGAAAGCATTGGAAGAAATCAGGTTTCTTTCGCTTGTTTCACGCAAAACGTGACAACTATTCGTCGTTGTTGAGTCACGTGTCTTGGGGTCTTTAGGTTACCTTTTGCAGAGCCAGATTGGACTTGCTCCCTACATTTACTAAATCCTACTCTAAGAATGTAATTAGTTTTCAGTGACCAGATCATTGATACGTGTCGTTTTGATCCCGGTTTCACGTTCTAATAAGCGGGATAATGGATTAGCCCGCTTATTGGAATAAATTTTCGCGGCAAAATGGCTATTCCATTAAGGAGATTTTATTGTGCGTGTTTCGGTTCCGCGAGTATCATCTTAATATGAGGTGCCGCCATCAGGTCAAAAAAAGGTTAAACACCACTGCCTTAAAAGTTTTCCAATGTATTAGTTGTTGTCATGTGCCAGCTAGGCTGGCAATTCGAGGTTCGCTGCTTCATTTTTCCAACTGTACCGTAATTTAGTGTGAAGTCTGACTTCTACAGTACACACATGCCATAAGGACCCGTTTGTAGGGTAGGCAACCATTCTCAGCATAACAACACATTCACACAAAGAAAGTACAAGGACAGAAGAGTGAAAGTACGTCCACGCCTGAGCCGGGATTCAAACCTGGACCTTCCAGTCGCAGTCAGACTTCTCTGACCACTGGAGAAGGCAGGCGGCTTTAAATGTATTTACTTACTTATTAAAGCAATGTGTCCGCTCTTGGATAGATTAATTTTTTTTCTTCTGATTTCTCTGAAACAGGGGTCAAGAAAGAAGTCTGTGGATTGGAGTCTTGATCGCTCTTCCGTCTGGTGCTGGCGTTGCTTTGTCGGTATTGGGAGGAAATGCGGGATCTTTAGTTGGAGTTGCTATTTCTGCATCCTTATTACCACCTGCTGTTAACGCGGTAAAATTGTTTATTTTTATTTTTTCAAAAGAAAAATCGAATTTTCAGCATTTAATCAATAGTGTAACGTCAATGACAGAGATTGCCTACCGGTCGGTTTCAGAACGAATTACATACTGCCGTGCTAGGCACAAAAGTCGTACCTGCACTTTTTACCAATATTGAGTCACCATTTTGGTTCTTTGTCACATACTTCAGATAAATACAATGTTTTATGGTCAATAGGGATTATTAAAAAAAGTAATAAATAAACCTGAAAACGTTGCATTTGGATCACATACATGGAAGCACACAACTTTAAACGGCAATTTCTCATTCAACTCATCTTCACTCAACTGCAGATACGACTTTTATGCTTAGCACGGCAGAATACAGTCTGGCTCTAATAAGTGGACCAGCGATCAGTTGAGGCGCAAAAGATTTCACTTATTAAAATAGGGAAGAGGAGTTGGCGCTAAAAATTGATGACGTTGTGATAATTTAAGAATTTCTCCCTTTTCAACTCAAACATGAATGAGCTCGTCCAACGCCAAAAATCTTTTTACCACAGCCTGACTATGCTGCGCTCACGAAAAAGATAGACCAGAAGTAAGCAAACTGGTTGCTAGAAAGTTCACCACTATGGCCGAACTTTTGGGGATTTTTTCTTAAATGAAAAAAAAAAAAAAAAAAAAAGAAAATAAATAATCCAATAGCATTTGCATTCGCCGTACGCCAGGCATCACTTTGTTCTTGTTCAAGCCACACACAAGATTGGCGCCATCAGGGCCGTGCCGTCCCTATGTGCTAGGTCGTGCGGCACACGACGGCGCCAGAGTAAAAAGTCGCCGAGCTTTACCAATCAAAAATGCTCCAAATGGAGAGAATCTCTCTTACTAAAAGAAATAAAACTGAACTTTTCATGAAATCTAGAGCCTAATCGAACCAAAGTGATGCACAGGACCTGGCAAAATTTGGTGCCTCTCCCACAAGAAAATCTTTACATATTTCATGTGGAAGTTTCCAAAAAAGGGAGAAGAAATTTACCCTATTTTGGTATCCCTAAAATTGTGGTGCCCAGGTCCATGGACCTGCCGGACAGTGCGTTTACCAGGCCTTGGTTATATCCAATTGTGGCGATGAAATTATACTGCTCGAAACAAGAAATCTTCTCGTTGCGTATTCAAAGGGAAAATTAATGCTTTGTTGTGTCTAAAGATGCTATTAAAAAGTGCAATCTAAGCGCAATCTTTTAATACATGATGCTAATTATTGCATACATTAGCCATTTTCTTCTTAATGTGGGCTTTGAATGCTATATTTCGGTTTGTCTGTAGTACACAAGGCTGAGTGAGCATAATGAGGCGCAAGAAATTTTCTTTTCCCCTTTTTGGTTCTTGAGGTGATTATGTTGTGTTGTAATTTGTGAAATATGTCCTTTTTTTATTTCAAACTATTGTTTGTGGTAATTCGAACATCATACATGGAAAAATACTATAAGCTCATTTGCATATCTTCGCCTCAGAGCAACAATAAAACATCTAACCCAGGCGCCGATGTATTTTACTTGTGCGTAATATTTGTATATTGTAGACATTAGTTTTGGTTAACTCTTTAGTTCCAAAAAGTAGCGACATGACCATAATTACTCGATTCTCTCCCCCTCCCCCTCTCTTTTTTTCTATATTCAGTAATTACAGATTAGAGAGATATTTAGAGCTGTGTTAACTTTGATATTTAAAGCATTTTCTTTTTCCAAAACGCATTAGCATATCAAAGGAGCTACTGAACTCGAAATAACTTCAAGATATGAAGTAAAAATATACACTGTAATCCAAAATTTAATACACATTTTTACACATTATTTTTTTTTTAAATAAATTAAATGCCTAACGTTTTTTTTCCGCACGTCATATTTGTCTAAAAAACCTCATTCCAGGTGTTAACTATATTTTCGCCGGACACCTCTGCATGAAGGCGCTCAAAAGACATTTGCACGACGGCGCCGAACAGGCTCAGCGCGGGCCTGGGCGTCACCAAAAATGGCGCATTTCTTTGTTTACATCTAGTCTATCTCTTTCGTGAACGAAGTACAGTTGTTTTACGTAAGCCCTTAGATACTTTAATTTGACCGCGAAGAGAAGGTGGATGCACTCTATAAGCGGGCTACTTAATTTTGTAATAGGTAGCATCAGCGAGATCACGCTAGCTGTAAAACCTTTGCTGCTTACGCGTTATCTGCTAGCATGATCCTTCTGATTCTATCTATTACCAAATGAAGTGTTCCGTTTCCGCTTACAATTCATCCGCCATCTCTCTGTGGTCAAACCATACACTCAGCCTTCTTTATACTTTTCTCATCTAAAAATGACTCCGAATAATCATTGGTCTTCCTTAAATTACAAAGAATGTACAAAGGTAGCAAGAATTTTTTTTAAAGAAAAGCACTTTCCATTGTTGCATAATGAATATCATGTCAGTGCCATCTAGGATTACATTATATTGCGTACTTAAAGAATAGTGGCACGATTCAAAAAGCCAAAATTCCGAATGTTTAGAGTTGTTCACGAATTCATGATTTATAAATCAAGAAAGAACGTTTGTTTAGGATCATCTTTATATATATATATATATATATATATATATATATATATATATATATATATATATATATATATATATATATATATATATATATATATATATATATATATATATATATATATATATATATATATATATATATATATATATATATATATATATATATGTGTGTGTATAAATAACCATTGATCAAGTAACGCTCCTGACGTCATCAACAATGACACTCGTTCCACTGCATGATAATTTGATAATATTTAATATTTTTTGGCAATGTTTAACATGCAGGGAAAGAAAGGCTTTATTGTGACGAGGCTGAACTGGATCCCGGTAACTTAACTGTTTTACTGGTAAGACTGTCATTTCAGGAGAATGGAGAAACGGAAAAATGGTCAAAAATGAACGCTATCTACTGGAGATTAGTTAATCCACTGGAGTTAAGATTAAAATTTCAACCATCAGAATATCACCAAACAGGCAATGTCTTCGTTGAAATGTAGAAGTAATTTTCACCCGTCATACCTTGACGGGCGATTTTCTAGTTATGAATTAGCGAATCGGAAAGTTTACTATTAACACGCATTATTGACCACATCATAACTAATTGCTTTTACAAGATTATGTAATTTACTTCTCCTGTCTTAAAGTTTGTTGTTTTTGAGTTGTGATAGAGTTCTCCGTGTGCGATGTTTTGCAACTGGTGTTAGACTTCATTCGATTTTTTCCCGTTATTCACAGTAAGCTCTGGAAAATTACTTTTGTTGCTTTTTTTCATGGTAGGTAAAATTCTGTTTATCTGCAATCATTAATTGCAATTCGAAGTATTTTTAAATAAGCTTTAAATGTATTTCAAGCAATTGTTTTTTAAAGGAATGCGTTTTCAAATGTGAAGGGAATAAAAATTAATTCCCCATTTTACGAAATTAGACACGCAGAAAATATTATTGTTTTCTGAGTAAAGTTTTCAACGCATAATTTAGCAAGAACTTTGACGGAACCTTGTAGGAAAACTCGTTTTGTCATGCATTTTGTGTCAATGAACTCAGCATCACAAAATAATTTTATCTTTACGGAACGAATGATGTATCATCTTGCAAAAGAGAAGCCTTATTATGACTATGATATTTTGTATGGTAGATTTCATCTTATATAATTCACTGTTATCGAATTTTTGTGACTTTTAAAATGACTTGTTTAACCAAAAAGTCAGTTTAAAAGATTACTTGCGCCTGCTCCAATTCAAAAAACAAGCATTTATTTATGCAAAAAAAAAAAAAAAAAAAGAAAGAAAGAAATCAATTTATGTAAGTTTGTATTATTTTTAAGAAAATAAACTGAATTTTTCGGTTTACAGCGTCCTCCTCTCCCACTACAGCATTGGCGGTTACGTCACCAAATTATAGTACGCATCGAAAGAATTAAACGAAAATAAGACAAGTAAAATGGAATATAAATGAATAAAAAATACGAACAAATAAAATCAGTGATTGAATTAACATAAAAACTTCAACATTTTAAAGTGCTCTTTACACAACAATTTTTTTTTTTTTTTTGTTCTGGAATGCGCTAACAATGCCTCTTATCGTAGGCAGAGACAACGATGAGACAACGGGAAACCTTCATGGTAATGGGGCGGGGGGTGCATCCCTGCCTAATCAAAAGTCTGGTTACGGCCCTGTTTGGTACCCCTGCTGTCATTTTTAGAAGTGTTTCTTTACGCAACATCACGACTCACGGGCTTCTTGTTTATGCAATAAAACTTTTGATAAATAAATGTTCCTGCTGATGAAACAAGAAACTCTCATTTTCTCTTCCATCTGCTCTTGAATTATTAATTGTTTTGCAGCTTTTACCACTACACATAATTACCAATTTTAAATATCGTTTATAGGGTTTGTTATGGGGTATGGCTACAGTACGAACCCTGAGAGCACAGGATGAACCACTGCAGTTCGTGAGTATATGTTTTTATTTCTAAATAAAAAATATGAAATGATTTGATGTTAGTCGGATCATTTTTCGGGGGGAGGGGGGGGGGAGAGAGTGATTGTAAAAATAAATTCAGTGTCTATCCTTTAGATCTTGCCCTTTTAAATTAGACTTTATGATTGTTAACGTATGAAATGTATTTGCAAAACTTATCTCAGTATAATTCTATTTACTCCAGAGTCTAGATGGTAAATAGAAATAATTATTCATTTCCCAGAAAGGTTAATGCAGGTTAATAATTACAAGATAACAATCAGTTTGGAAGCTTAAAAAGTTCGACACCAACAATACACAATCTACGCCTATAGTTCGCATGCGACCCGCTGAATCATCCAAACGTAATCTGAAATCATTTAAGAAGAAAAATCATACGAGGCAGTGAGAAGCAAAGGGATGTAAGTCGCAAAATTAAAAATCTGGAGATAACCAGTACAAAAAAAAATTTGAAAAAAAAATAGAACCGACTTCAAAATTGCTCTAAAAAGTGAAAAATAATTTTATTCTTTAAACACCATCGATAATACTTTTAAACATAATTTTTGAAGTTGGCGCAAAAACGATCGATAAAATCATTCACAGCCATAACTCAACTGCAAGTATAAATTTAACCACGTCCAGTTTCTTCACTACCACATGCATTACGCATTGATGACAGCATATTTGGAGTAACGATATAAATGTTCCGTTCCTAAGTTTGGATGATTTTTTGATAAAAATATGAACGAAGCATGGTTACAATGGATTTTACTTTTTGTTTTTGCGCCAACTTCAAAAATTATGTTTAAAAGTATTATCGATGGTGTTTAAAGAATAAAATTATTTTTCACTTTTTAGAGCAATTTTGAAGTCGGTTCTATTTTTTTTTCAAAATTTTTTTACTTCATTCTTTTTAGTGTAAATGTAGATATTTCAGTAAAAGTAAGAAGTTACCTAGTAAGAAGTGCGGCTCTATATCACTGTATTGCTTTAGAAAAGCCTTTATTCAAAATTATCATTACAATTACTATTAATGTTACAGTTATATGGCACCAAACTTTTATAACAATGAGATTCATATTGTCGCGTAGATGAAGATAGCGAAGACAATGTGAAAGCCAAATGAAGCGAATACTCTTTAGTTTCAACTCGAGATCTTTATTCAGAACCACGAATGAACGTTACATCTCCTTATATACAACTTGAAAAAGTGCTGGAACTTTCCAAACTTGAAAAGATACAGAAATTAATAGAACATTCGAGAAAATACGGGAAACAGTAGAAACGAAATTTTTGTAAAGATCAGTTTGTCCTAGTCGGGATTTGAACCCGGGTCGCTCGTGTGGGAGACGAGAATTCTACCACTGAGCCACCGTTATCTACGGATGAAGAGTGCGAACTTCGCTACAATATCATTTTAATCATTTAATAGGGAAATTTACTGTTTTTTTGCCCATAACTTTTTTTCTAAAGAACAAATATGGTCAAACGAAGTAATGGGACCTAAGTTGAGCCATTCTCTATCCATTAAAAAAAGAATCATCAAAATCGGTTCACTAGGTGGGACGCTATGAGTGGACAAACAAAAAAAAAAAAACATACATACGGTATGAACTGATAACCGCCTCCTTTTTGAAGTCGGTTAAAAAGTAGGGGAACCTCTCCTCTGTCTTTAGTACAAGAGATATTACTAGTAGCGCGCTTTGGTACTCGCTGACTCTGATACAGCATAGTTTAGGGAAAAAAAATCAATGAAAGCCTACCTAGGACGTTATCTTTAATCTTTAAACGCGTTTTACTCAAAACTTGAATGTGTCCACTTACATCCCTTTGCAGATCACTGCTTCATACGAAAAATTTAATTATGCGGTAAAGTTAAGTAAAACACGCGCGAAAATGCAATTTACATCAAAATTTAATATTTCCAAAAAGTAAGAAAACTGACCACTTCCGATGTTTCTAATTTCCCCCAGAAAACAACATTTATGGGGGTGAATGCAGGGGTGCCACCAAAGGGGAGGGGGTGAGTCATGGCGAGAGTGCGCCATTGATTGGATTTTTACGGGAGGAGTTGTTTTGAGGGGAATTGTTGCCTTTTTTGTGGGGGGGGGGCTTTGCGATTTTTGGGAGGGGGTGCGCCCTTGCTCTTAGGGGTGTGGGCACCCCTGGTGAATGGAAACACCTAAAGTGTGCATCAAAAATAGGAGTTAATCTCTTGCGATGGAATCTCCGTAAACTAAATCCTGATTATTCAATGCTATATAGTAGGGACATCGTTGTGCTAGTACAATCTGAAAAATGTTTCGTGTTGATTTTATAGGTTCGTGTCGAGGGCATCATGCGCCTGCTAAAACCTTCCCTGGTACCCCCCATAGATTATGAAGTTCATTATTTCCCGGAGATGGACCGGGAATGCGCAGTCCTAGGGCTGGTTTCTCTCGTACTGGCACTCATCAACATCATCTGCATATTTTTGGCTGCTTTGGTTGTATTGAAGGTAAGTTCGAATCTGAACTTGTGGACTTTCAGCATCATTTCAGCAAGAAGCAAAGCATTTTCATTTATGCAGAGACAATTTATTGAGCAAACCAACGTTACAATAGCTATACTGCAAAATAATATTGTATACACGTGTTTCTGGGTTACAATGAGCTCTTTTCCCAATGCATAAAAATTTAGTTTCAGACTTATCAGTTGGAGGCTTCACAAACTATTGTCCTAAATCACTCTGATTTTACCACTAACTATCATATCAGTGCGAAAACTCATAAGCCTGAACTCTATCGTGCAACTTATCACGTATAAGTCTGACGGTAGACTTTCTTCAGGAAATTACCTTAATTTCAAATCAAAGAGGAAATCCAATATTTAGTATTACCAGAAAGTCGCCCGTCAAGGTATGACGAGTGAAAATTACTTCTACTCTTCTACATTTGAACAAAGCCATTACTGTTTGGTGATATTTTGATAGTTGAAATTGTAACCCTAACTTCAGTGGATTAACCCTAAACTCCAGTAGATAGCGTTCATAGTTGACCGCTTTTTTCGTTTCTTCATTCCCCTGAAATGACACAGTCTTACCAGTAAAACTGTTAAGTTACCGGATCGAGTTTAGTCTTGTCACAATAAAGCCTTATTAAACATTACCAAAACATATTATCAATGATCATGCCTTGGCGCGAGTTTCATTGTTGAAACACGCGGGTTACTCGATCATTGGCTGTTATATATATATAAGGATTTCAAACAATCTCTCGTTATAGTTGTCTCCCCCCCCCCCGATTTTCATAAATCATATGTAGTTTATTTGGAGGTTTTCGCATTCCATGATCAAAATGAAGCAAAATTTTTAGGCTTGACACTTTTTATTTATAACAAGACCATGAACTACAACATTTAGAATTTTCAAACTTACAAATTTTATTTACAGATAAAAGAAGTGGCCCCAATAACAAACATGGCAAAAACTTCTAGGTTTTGGAAGGAAGACATCAAAGTAAGTATTAAGCAACAGTATAATTTGAATTTCATTTCATGCCTTCAAGTATCGATTAACATTTTTGAAGTTAGGTATTCGCATCTCAAGCTATATGTTTGAATAACAACTCAAACTTAGTAATTTGGAGAGTATTTTTGAATTTCGGTTAGATTTTTAACTGTCTGAAATATTTTAAAAACATGAGTAGCTAAACTCAATAATAATAATAACAACTTTCATAAATAAATAAGTAAATGAAGAAATTAACTAATAAAGAAAAAAATAGTACGAGGGTTGTTTTTTTATAAGTTCCGTTTATAAACGAGCTGATGTGTGCATCACATGACTTCCTTTTACTCCAATTTAATGTCATTTTCTCATTACTGGCAGTTTTAATATGATTCAATAGTTTACTCTCTAAATATCACCAACAGTGACCAAATTGAAACCAGATTTAAAAATAAAAAAAATTAAAAAAAGAAATGGCCAAATTTGTCGCCAAGTTGGCGACCAAACTTGGCTACCAAAAGACTGGCGATATATCGCCAAGTGTCCGCGAAATTATAACACAACTTGAGATTACATCGAAATTAACAATGATTTCACCTCAAAAAGGGGCAAAAGACCCCCTTTGGAGCATCCGAATGCAACCTAAAAAGAAAGGTGCACAACTAGAACCCATTAGGAGTCTACGTACCAAATTTCAACTTTCTAGGACATTCCGTTGTTGAGTTATGCGACATACACACATACGCACATACATACGTACATACAGACGTCACGATAAAACTCGTTGTAATTAACTCGGGGATCGACAAAATGGATATTTCGGGTGTCTGTACGTTTCTAGGCACATATCCACGTGTGGTCGGGTGGAAAAAAAACTCAACATTCATTTGGGGGTGAGCAAAATGGAAATTAAGGCCGATTTTTGGGTGAAAATTTTTTCGCGAATACAATACTAACTCGCGAATATAAGTAAAAAAGAACGGGTAAATGTACAAAAAAGATTTTACTATCGAAACTAAAGTACAATGCATATTATTTCTCCACATAATCACCTTGACGATTTGGGCATTTTGTCGTACCTGTGCACAAGCATTTTTATAGCCTCTTCATAGAACGTTGCCGCCAATGATTGCAAGTGATTTTTAACGGCGTCTTTGAGTTCTGCCCTCTTTAAATTTTCGGCACCACTTAAAAATAACACTAGCACTCATTAAGTTGTCTCCATGTATACGAATTATTCTTCGATGAATTTCCGCTGCCCTGTTTCCTTCTGCATGCAAGAAACAAATAGCACTTGTCAAATCACATTTGGGGGGAGACTCGATAGAGACATCCATGTTTTCGTGTCTGTAACTCAACAGGAAAGGGCAGATCAGACTCGACAGTAACTGAGTGTTTGGACAGGGGTATGTGCAGTATCCTAGTACGCCAACCAGCTACATGCTGCCAACCTGGCTTTACTTCTGTGAAAAAGGAGCTTGAAAAAAAAAAACAACCTACGTAGATAAAAAAAAATGAATAAGTGAGCACGAACTGTTTTTAAAAAGGCATTGGATTAAAAAGCAAGTAGCAAACTATTTAAGGCGTATGTGGTTAATTTAATAAAATGAAAATAGACCAATATCCCTAATATGAATGTTGTCCAATATGTCTCCCCCACTCTTTTTTTCAAAGGCGGCTCTAGCTCTGATGAGTTGTTCCCAAGAAGTTTTGTTTTCAACGTGATTGTTGATATTTGACGATATTCAGAAGTATTTATGTACTTTACTTAATGTATTAGATGCATTTAACGCGCATCTAGAAACATTACAAGATCGTTTCCTGAAACTTCCAAGTTTCGAAATCGAATTTAAAAAACATCACTGAATTGAACTTACATATAAGCTTTGAACTTTGTAAAAATTTCGAGATGGGCGTCAAATCAAGAGAAGTGGACGTATCGAAAGTCGATTGTATGTTTGCTACTTTGCTAATAAAATTTATGTTCTCCTGAACGTTTGGAAGCAATAACCCGTGACGCTTCATTTTGTCTAGTATTAAGTTTTCAAAATATGCGTGAATTTTTGCTTGTCTTAGGTATTTAATTTATCGATTCAAGTGCTGTACAAAAGGGGCCATTCATTAATTAAGTAAGGATGAGTTTGACAATTTTTGACACCCCACCTCCATGTAAGGGTACGTAAGACATTTCAAACCCCTCCCCCTATTCTTACGTAAGATTCCATTTCGTTTTTTCAAAATAAAAAAATAACGAATCTTTCATCACTGGAATTGTCATTAAATTAAAACCTTTTTGTGTAAAGAAATGTTTACTAAAAAGTTGGAATTTGGACTGAATGTTTTTTCGACGTATTTTTTTTGTATATGATACGATACTAGTTAAAAATAAAACATAATGCAACTATTTTATTATATTTTACACCAATCATTCCTTATAAAAGGAGTAAAAAACAGCTCATTCTTATACTTTTTTTTTTACCTTCCAGACGCAAATGAAATATAATCCCTGCCAAACCACTTGACCACGCGATTTCTAATATACAATGTCGACTTGAAAAATATTACGTAAGAATGGGTTTGACCCCCCCCCCCCCCCAAAAAAAATTAAGGATATGTAGAGATTTTTCCAACCTATCTTCCCTCGGGATCCTCACGTAATTAATGAATGCTTCCAAACAGTTTTTCCGAGAAAAAAAAACTTTATGTGGATCCATCATGCACTTAGTTTAAAATTTGTCTTGGTTCAGATTGCTCGAGATTATAACACATCCATGCCGGCAGCCGAAGCCGAAGAGCTTGGACAACAGTTTCTAGCAGAATGGGCGGTAAGTACTAAGATATTTTATAAATTGTTGTTTTCTTCAAATTAAAATACTAAAAAATAAAAAAAACTAGTTTTTTTCTTCTTAGTAGCATTGACTAACTAGGAATTTTTCAAAAATTAACAAATTTGATTTTTAATGGTTATGTAACGGTAATAATTTCAAAATAAAATATTTCTTTTTTATTCAGACTTTAAACGGCTTGGAACCAGATGCTTTATTAGGTGGCGATGATGCCGAAGCTGCGTTAACTCGTTTGGAAACTCTTAAAGATATCATGCAGGTATACTTTCTCTTAGTTATTTTTTGTTTTACGAACGAAGGAGCTGAAAAGCGAAACGAATTGTATCATTTCACATAAATACAACCATGTTATCGTAAGGGGAAAAAATCAGTACGGTCTCACTTATCCTATATAAACTCATGGAAAAAATGTTGAACGAGCTATAACGTCGGATAAAAAAATAATGCGGAACGAATCCAATAATTTTGTTTTAAGTTTTAAACCAAAAAAAAAAAAAAAAAAACTACGAAAAGAAAAGAAAAAAAAAAGAAAAAAAAGGGGGGAAAAGTATTTAGTCGACTCCCGATAAGAAGTCTTATAACTCGAATATTTCTTTACCTCGAAGTTTTCTTTTGGTTTCAAAATATTTTAGTGTTTTCAATACAAAGTTATCATAGTTGTTGTTCAATACCTAAGTTAGGGTACTGTTCCAAGCAGGGGCGGACTGGTTGACTTTGGCCCAGTCGGCAAAAGAGTATTTTGGCCCACCTCTGTAAATTAAAAAAGTTAAATACCGGATCTCGATTTATCCGGCTCAAGTAAAGACATTAAGCTGCCGCTAGTTCCTATTTTTCTTTAAGTTTCTAAATCAAGTTTTAAAGTTCTAAAAAAAGAAAATTGTGAAAAATAAAGCTAACACTGACACATTTTTTACGTGTCTTTAAAGAAGGATACTAATGTAAAGTCAGAGATACTAATGGTCTGGAATGGATACTAATGAATACTATAAGTGTGAAATCGCTCATCTTTAGGCTTCTATACTAACAACATAGAAAGGACACGAGGAAAGGGAGGAATCAGGTTAATTCCCTCAGAAATTTTTCGAAATTGGTTGATCTATGTAGGCATAAGAAGAAAAGAGTGGAAAGAAGGGGTTCTAATTCCCTTCCAAGGGATATTTTCAATTTGATGTCAAAACTGCAATTTTACAATTTTCGGTATCGTTAAGGAGAGGGGAAAAAAAGGGTTCCCCCGCAATTTTGTTTTTTTTAAACGGTTTTTTTCTCTTTTTTTCTTTTCTTCCAAATTGAAGTCATTTTTACTCTGTGCAAAAGAATGTCGAGGGCTCTTCCCGGAAATTTTCCGAAATGGGAAGGTTTAGAAATGCAATTTTAAGTTACCCTTGGTAAAATTAATGGAACAAGGAAGAATCAGGAGCTCTCCAAGAAAACATTTCGACTTTGAAATATTAAAAAACGCAAAACTAAATTGGTCACGTTTGAGAGAGGAGGAGGCTCAGTGATCTCTTTTGGAAGTATTTAAAAACTGAAATATACTCTACTCAATTTTAAACTACATTTACTTACTATAGGGCAAGAGTTCTCAAACTTTTAGGCATAGCAATCCCTTTTTTAGACTAACTATTTTGGCGACCCCCCCCCCCCCCCCAGTTTTTACTCTGTCTTCACCCTAAAAAAATAACAATAACTAAAAACCTACACTGTGTTTCGGCATCACAGAGAGCACCGAAACACGTGTCTACAGTTCGCTGCGGATTTGTGCTTTTCTGATGTTTTTTCTTACTTTATTGTTCAGCACAAAGGTGTTTATTTATCTGATCTATACTAATGTTAGGATGAAAAGCGGTCTGGGAGTTATTTCCCCGGCAATTTTTCTAGATTAAAACTTGAAAAACACAATTGTTATATTTTTCCTCTAATTACATAAAGGAGTATGGGTTTTGGAGGTTCTCTCATGAACATTTTTCAAAATTGTAGTGTAAAAACAGCTTTAGACGATCTTAAAAGATGTTTTGGGGAGAAAAGATCTGGGGGGGGGGGGGCACTTCCAGAAATTTTTCGAAAATAAACAATCTAAAATATGCAATTGTGGGCCATGTTTGATATCGTCATGAGGATCGACGATTTTATGAAATTGGAAATCCAGAAACAATTTTATTCGTCTTCCATTAATGCTAGAGGTAGTTTTCGGAAACTTTACCCTCGTAATTAATCGAAATTCAAGCCCTTAAACGAAATTTAAGGCTATTTTAAATTATGTTGGCGCTAGGGAGGAATGAGTGGACGTTCCCCCATAACATTTTCGAAGTTGGTCGATAAAACGCAGTTTTAGACCATCTTTGCTGATGTTATTGTGAGGAGAAGTTCGAGGCCTGTCTTCGATAATTTTCTGATATTGAAATTCCAGAAACGCAATTTTAGATGACTGACTGATCCACGTGAAGCATTTGCACTCAAAGGAAGAATTTTCTGATTTCATTGCTGCCACGATAGGCTATAGACTAAACCAATGCGTAGTAAAGCAGCAAAATAAATTGAAATTCACGATTCTACTTTGTTTTAACTACTAATGTCTTAAAAGTTAAACTGCGATTGACTGTTAAAATGAATATTTTGTTTCCTGATTTTAACAACAAGAAACATTAGAATTCTGCTATGAGTACAATTTTGCATATCAATGGAAACTTGGGCAAGGATTCTGCTGAAGAAAAAAAACCCATCAAAACGATATCGTTTGACCCAGATTTGAACCCAAATCCTTCTTCCTCTTATTAGTACGCTGCTTTATCGGATCGAGCCAATGTGTCTTTGCTCTCAGCTGTGCAGTAACGTGCAATAAAAATAGGAAAAAAGATTTTTTTTTCTTTTTTTTTGACAAAAGAAAAAAAAAGAAGGCAATATTTAGACCGTTGATTCATTTTTCGTCATTAGCAGACACAATAAGCTTTAAAATGAGGAGTAAATCATGGAATTCGATAAAGGAATAATTAGAATCACGTATAGCGACAGAAAAACAGGCTAGAGGATTCATGTATAAGAAGTTCAATGATATTACCAGGTTATATTCGGAGACCCTTCCCAGAAATATTATCAGAATCTAAGCCATAAACGCGAAATTTTAGACAGTCCTTGGTGACAATAGAAGTAGGAAAGGTTCGGGGACCTTTGAAATTTACCCAAAGTCCTAAAAATGGAATTTTAGACGATGTTTAAGGGGATGGGGCAGGGCTGTTTTTCGAGAGTTTGAATAGCGACACACTCCTAGATGCTTCTTGAAATCGAAGTCCTTATGCAATTCTAGACCATTTTTGATGGCGATAGGAGAAGAGAAGTGGGGTTCGAAGACTTTTTTTTAAAGCCAAATTTTCAAAAATACTCTTTTAGGCTAGGTTTGATAGCGTCAGTTGAAGGGGAAGCGTTCAGGAGCTTTCTCCCTCCTTTTTTTTTTTTTTGGCAATGTCTCTTTTTTATTTGATTCCTCTCCATCAGTTTTTCTTTTTCAAAATTATTTGACTGGTGTAATTTTTCCATAATGAAGGTTTCAATTTCCAGCTTTATATGTTTTTATTTGTTTGAAATACAAGCGTTTGCGGCCCGCGTCAAAAAAACTTTCAAGATTTAGAATTGATATGGTTCTTTTCAGAGATACCTTTTCACTTTCTTTTGTTTTAAATGTCATGCTTTTGAGTATTGATGTAAAATTCTTGTTTTTTTTTCTTTATCTTTTTATATTGAAATACTTAGAACTACTGGTGTGACTAGTCGTGACATTTTCTAAATCTCGCTTACTCTGTTAGAACTTTTTCTCTGTTTAAAACGTAATTTGGCAGCAAATATGTTTTTCTCCATTTAACTGCGATTTCCACAATATTTTTATTTAAAAAGAAAAAAAACCCAAAAGAAAAAAAAAAGATAGAAATGTAATTATGTCAGTGCCCCCTATGATGTTATGTTTACTCACCAATTCACTTTTTATTTGACTGAAGCTTGGTCTAAAAAAATGTTCGAAACATTCGTTTTAGTGACCCTCAGTTAGGTAAATCATAATGCAGAACCTAGTATATTCCTAAATGATATTCAAGGATTGCATTTGTTTTCAAAATTTAGCCGAAAACGAAACGCTCTTTGAAACCTAAATTCAATTTGTTCACTTATTATTTTTACTCCATTTTCTTAAGATCGCGAAAGTTTCCTTTCTGTTTTTTTTTTTTTTTTAATCACGAAATTGGTGATCCGATTTCTGAAAAACGGGGGGGGGGGGGGGCAACACCTTTCTTGACGAAAGCCCTGGTGCCCCCCCAAATGTTTGGTCATGCTACGCCTCTAAGTTAATCGCAGTTCAGGCTTGCTTATGCGATTCTGAGATGAAAATACTTGTATAGTGATAACTTACAACAGATCAGTGAAATATCTTGCCAACTGACATCATTTAGTTAAATCTGCCACAACTAGTGAATACCAGGGGAGTGCACAGAAATTTTGGGGCCTGTCCCAAATGATGTTTACGGGCGCCCCTCTATCTTGTTTACCCCTACGTCCCTACATGTATTTCATTCCCCATTTAAAAAATCTCGGACCTCCTTCAGACTCGAAACCAGGCCAACAGGTGTCCTTTCTCCCCCCCCCCCGTACATGCCCCTGCTCATGTATCAGTACCCCAAAGCATGGCCCACGCATTTATAGTAGAGCCGGGACCGCTTTGTCTAATGGTGCAGACCCCTTCAATTTTTGTTAATAGACGTACAAATATACAATTTTAAGCACTCTTTTTTCGTCCCGGGCCCTTTTTCAGGCCACTATGACCCCAATTTCTCTGGTCCCCTACCGTTTCCTCAATGTGGAAGCCATGGCCCCCAGAGCTCTAAACACTAGAGAGAAAGTTGATAAGAGAGGAAAGATTCCACGTGTGAACTTCGGCTATTTACTTTGGTCCATGCTCAGGATGGAAAAGAAAATAAACCTGTTTCCAAACACTTTTTCCATATAGAGGAAACGAATTACATGTTTTTTTTTTTTAATTCTTATTTTTTTCATTATGACACTTTAAAAAAAGTTAGGTGTGAATTTAAATGTATTAAGTTCAATAAAAAAAATTGCTTGAAGTGGCCCACCCGGCGGTTGGCCCAGTCGGGGATCCCCGACTAGCCGGCCTGGCCAGTCCGCCCCTGGTTCCAAGTATGGGCACTTGAATGTATCATCTTTGTAATAACAACTCTTTCCAGTTTATGCTGCATCTAATGCTTTAATACATTATATAATCTCTCTTTTAGGATGTAGAAAATGATCCAGTCTTTCAAACTGTTGCTAGGTCTGTAAGCTGCGTTGCTGATCCAAGAGTGAGTTATCTATTTCATATTCGTGCAAACATGTATTTATTTAAAATTCCATTCCTGTATGAAATAACGAGCTAATTGATCATAAACTACACTCCTGTTTGTGAAAATTGCAACACCATGAAGGAAGCATCATAGTTGAAAGAAATTTAATACACAGTTGAGTGGCAATGGTAGAAATAAATGATTACATATTCAAACCAAACAAACAATAAAAAGGGGCCGTGGTAGCCTGATCGGTAGGGCATTGGACTCGGGGCCGGAGGGGCTCGGGTTCGATCCCCGCTGGTCGAAGACCCACCGTCGTCATTAAAGGGGACTGGGCGACGTTAAATATGCTCGTGGTCTCAATGTCCTCCAAGTGAAACGATACCTCTGGGGGTGCTAGTACCAGGTAGCTATTAGCTCTTGGACTAGTTCTAAATTCTCATTAACTGTTCGATCCGGTGATGGTGCTGCCATCTATCGGTATATAAAATAATGGAGGCAAGGCACTAGTATGCAGACCTCGACATAAATACAGTTGTAGTCAGTTGTGACTCTTGAATAGAAATAGAAATAGAAACAATAAAAAGAGATAGAAATTAGTATTTTGTGTGGCCACCACGCGTCGCATATGAATTCGCCGCCGTAACGACTCGGCCTGGAGTGAAACAAAGTTCGAATATCTGCCTGCGGAAGAGTATTCCATATTGTTCGTATGCGCAACCAAAGTTCGTCTGTCGAAGCAACAGAAAAAGGATCACGAGCGAGATGCCGTCCAACGAAATCCCACACATGTTCAATCGGTGACATATCCGGGGAATATGCAGGCCAAGGAAGAAGCTGTACCTGCTGCGAATCAAGGTAGGATTTGACAGTTCTGGTGACATGTGAGCGGGCATTATCCTGCTGGAATACAGCCCCTGGCGTTCCTTGCTGGAAAGAAATAGCTTGAGGCTGTAAAACTACGTTTATGTATCGGGTACTGTATAAATTGTCCACAGTTCGTAGCAATTGTGATCGTCCATGATATGCTATGGTACCCCAGACCATAACTCCGGGTGTTCGTCCAGTGTGGCGTTCGATAATGCACTCCGAAACGTGCCGTTCACCGGCATAGCGCCTGACACGAATTTGGCCATCATGGTGTCACAAATTGAAGCGGGATTCGTCAGAAAGGACGACCTGCTGCCAATCAGCACGCCAGCTCCTATGCACATTGGCCCATTGTAGCCGCAGGCGGCGATGGTTTTGAGTGAGATGAATCCTGTATAAAGGAATCCTTGCGCGCAGTCCACGCTGCAGCAGACATCTCCGAATTGATGAAGCACACAATGAAACACCTGTAGCTGTTGACCACTGTGCTGCCAATTGTCTAGAAGAAGCTGTGCGGTCCCTCAGCGCCATACGCACCAGGTGTCTGTCATCGAGAGCTGACGTCACATTTCGGGGTCCACTCCCGGATTTCCGAGCTGTCCTACCGTAGTCCGTCCACTGCTTCCAAACACGCATGATTGTGCTGCTGTTACGCTGCACACGAGCGGCTATTGCACGATAAGACAATCCAGTTTCACGAAGGTCAACGATTCTGCCCCGTTCAAACTCCGAAATTTGCTCAAATTTCGCTTTCTTTCGTCGAAGAGGCATAGTAAAGACTCAGTTAACGTTTACTCTAGCATATAACCACCGATAATCATACACGCCTCGCTACAGCCGTCTATTTATATTCGATTCGATCCGCCGTTCAGAGGCGCTGCTCAGCATACGCTTGCGCTACCGGTCTGCAATTCTAATCATTTGCAAATCATGCCCTACTTTACATTTCCTGCAACTTTCAGCTCACTCGCATAAGTATTTCGTGGTATTGCAATTTTCACAAACAGGAGTGGATATTAATTGAAACAACATGCGCAGAAGAGTCAGATAGTTTCGCTTTTCCAATTACTGTACGCTCTTAATAATGAATAGCTGTTTTACAAAAAGCTTGTAAAACTCTTAATACGTAAGTGCCAATTGCTAAATAACTTTCTTTAATACTAAGGCTCAATTTACGTCTAGAATTTAAAAGTTTTATACAAACGAGTAATGCATTTGCAAATAACATACTTAAGGTGAGAATCAAGAACCATTTTTGGCACTCGTTGACTCATAAACCAAAAGTAAACCAAACAGCCTATCAAAAAGGCTATCATTCTCGTCATCTGCTTTGAATTCTTAAAAGAGTGAAGGTTTTTTTCAAAAATCTTTTACATACGATAAGATGTGTTGTTTTTACGTTATTTTTAAATTCAGCGAAATTCCACAAACTATCACACCATATTTACTGATGACACTTTTGGTACACTGTTAAAAATTCAGGAAGATTTTCAGTTAACTATAACGGTAAAACGGAGTGTTTGCAGTGCAGAAAATTTTAACCCTAAATTACGCTAAAAAGTAAGTGATTGCAGCACCAATTTGTGCACCACGTGAGTTATGGTGCGAGTCATATATTTCTCCATTCTCGTTCACTTTCCGTGCCCACATGGTATGGTGGATAACGAAGCGGTCTCGAATCTCGACGGCAGAGGTACAGACCCCACTGCGAGCAATTTGTGCTTTTTACTTAGTACAACTAGTCACAGCGTTTTCGTTTTTTCTACAGTAAAATTTTGCAGTATAGTAGGATTTTACAGTAAAATTTACTGGCAACATGGATGCCAGTAACTTTTACCGTAAAACTTCCGAAAAATTTGTAAGAGTGCTTTCCACGCATCGATGACACTTGTTAAGCGTCTTAGTAATTTACTTGTTAGTTTTTCAAGTTACATGTTCTATCCAACAGCAATGTATTTGATTATTTTCAATTCAAATTACAAGCATCCATGAATGAATTGAAGTTTTGGAATACTCAACAAGTAATAGTTCAAGATTTCGCTTCGCTTGCTATCGACTGGCAAGACCCCATTGTTTAAAAAAAATGTATTTCAAGCAAAATATCGTCTAGTTTCTCAGTATGGCACTCAATTTTGCTAAATGTTGTTCCACTTAACTACTAGATTTTATCCCTGTATTGATTTTTTGCATGACTTCGTTATTTATCTTACATTGTATCTTCGTGAATATTTTGTCAAACAATGGGAATTTTGAAATTTTGATAATTCTTTTTTCTTTTCTTGAAGAGAAAAATCATTTTGTACCATTCACTTATTTGTAGTGTTCGGTTCGGGATAGCGTTTCCAACCCCGCGCCAAAACCAATCCCGCGGGATTGACCTATTTTTTCGAAGAATTAAATTTTAATGTGAAAAAGCAAAAATTGTGCTTTTTAGAAAGGCCTACCTTTGTTACTTGAATTGGTAGTTTTGTCGAACTCCGTATGCAAATTGTACAGTACTGCAAAATCACATCCCAATTAGCAACCATCGTTTGGTCCTCAAAAGTGCGCCCTAAAAAAATTCAATGCGTCGTACCAAAGCATCGCTCGTATGGGATGGGAAAGAATTTTTGCGCAAAAAATAATGCACTTGATGAAACGCGTGCTGAGGCTCCATGCAGTTTGTTTTAATGAGATTAAATAATGGTGAGTAATAGTAAAAGATCTCCACAAACTTCATCACCTTCTAAAATAGAGTTTTCTTTTATTCCGGGGGTCATGGTTGGATTTTGCTCAAGAACTGCAAATTTCGGACAGAAACGATGTCCATTTGATTTGTGTATTGCTGTATCCAATTTGACCTGAGGAAGGTGATTCAAACTTCAGATTAAGTTTGTGAAAATACTGTTAAAGGATTGGAAAAGATAGGCAAAGTTTCTATGAAAAATATTTGCGGGATTGGAAATCTTGCGGGATTTTGCTCTCAATCCTGCGGGATTAATCCCGCTAAATATAGTGCGGGACACCGCGGGATTTGGGATCAAGAATTCGGTATTGGAAACCCAAGTTCCGGAAAGGAGTGCTTTAAGCTTGTGAGGATTCCTTCCGTCTTGAAGAGGCAGTGAGTGAGCAAGCGAAGTGTTGTGTGGAGTTGAGTTCTCACTGACAGATTTCGGAAGAAGTGAATTCTTTTATGGTCAAGGTTCTTTTTACCACATCCAAATAATGTGAGTTTCACTTTATCTTTCAAGTAGAATAAAGAATATCAATGTGAGAATGTCATCTATTTCTTTGAGTAGTTTAAAAAAAAGTAAGGAAAATGAAATTAATAGACGAATAAAGCTTATACGGAGGTAAATATCAATTAAAATTTTTGTAAGGTACTTTTGGACAGTAAGAATTTGATTATCACTAACACTGACTGCTGATAAGTTTGCAGAAAGTGATCGCTTTTACTTCCTTTTCAGCCCTTGAGTCAACGACTGAGCGTCATGACACTAACACCTTCCAGTTTAGCCACCTCATCTCCTGCAGTGCGTCGGAAGAGTGAAATCCGAAGTTGGTTGAGGTCTTCTTTGAGCCCTCACGAGGTATAAATCCCTAAGTGACTCGTTAGTAGTAAAAATAATAATCACAAAAATATTTGCAGCAGTTGCTTTGTTTGAAGGTTTTAATAGTCCTTTCGTATCCTTCAAGATCTTCGTGAATGCTCAAAACTCTTGTGATTTATCTTTAGTAACGAAAGGACGATATGAACTTGGTTTTTCTCGAAACAAAAATTAAACACGGTTTATATCGAGGGCGCTGAATAATGACGAGGGTCTAATTTTTTGCAACTTTCTCGTTCTCGACTATGCAATGCTTATGAGACTTTCCGGTAGTTTTAGACCAAAATTTAGACCAACCGATACTTAAGACCAAAAATGCTTCAAAAGTTGTATAATTCTTGAACATGTTTCAAAATTTTTTTAAATCAGATTTTTAAATTATTCAATAAACTCTCCAAACAAGCCCTAATCAAATAAGAGTAATGAAAATCCACTATTTTTTTCTGAATTAAATGTGTTATGACTGAAATATGAATCAAAAGAAGTTTCACTGATTCCCAAACAAAAGATTTTTATAAGAGTCGTTTATACTGATTCAAGACTCCAGAAGTCTTTTTTCTTCTTCAGCGCTTAAGCAAAAAATAGTTAAGAAGGTAAAACAACGGTTTTCCTCTATACTTAGGGAAAGTCTAACCTGGCAGTAACGCAATGCTGTAATAAGGATCAGCGTAGCTTACATAAAGCTACCAAGTTAGCTTTGTCCCAACTATACTTCACTTTCTAGTTATCTCAGTTTTTCCCTGAAAAGAGATACAAATCCTTGAAGGTCTTTGCATTTATGCAAAAGTTTTTCGTTTATGCGTTATTGACATTAATATTGATTTGTATTTTATTTTGAACGATGGTCCAATGCCTTTTTTATTTTAGAATATTTATTTTTTAAATGAAATTCTTAAAAACAGGTTATTTGATAATGATTCAATTTCTTTCTTTTTTTCCCGTGTATCAGAATGGTGCTCAAAACGTTCATCCAGATCCATCCTTTAAAGACGTAGAATTGCGTCGTCCATATACGCACAGTCTGTCCCCTAGTCTGCAGAGGGCTACATCCGGCATTCGAGGCAGCGTGGCAGTCCTCAGACAATCCCTGATGACATCCGACAACCCGTACACACTGTGGCCTTCCGCAAAACAAGAATCGGCCAACAAGGTTCGATTTCTGGTGACTCCAGTGGCCGAAGAAGCTCTCATGAGCGTGCCTACCTCTCCCATGCGGCATCGAAGAGTCAGTCGGTTCTTACAGGACCCATGCGTCATAGTGAAAGAAACCACTTGCTGACATTGCGAGTTCTTTTTTGTTTTCAACCAAAAAGTTAATTTATAGACAATGAAAGCACACTTGGAATTCTTCAAGAATGCTGGTCTTGTACATAGGAACCTCATTGTACAATTACTGTTCGAAATCGGAGCTTTTGCTAAAGAAAACTTAGCAGTTGGAGCCCCAGCTATTACGCTTTCAATTGGCAATGGGTACCAATAATCAAATTCTGCGAAGGAAATATACTTATGAATAAAAAGTGAGTGTTGTTGACAGCTGATTCGTCAAAGAAAATAATCAATAAACAAAGGACTCAGGATCATTTTAATTATATGTTGTAGACAATTGTTATGCTAATTAAATATAATAACAATCAATAAATCTTGTTAATTTGGCTCATCTGTATAAGTTGGCCGTTGTTGTTCTGTGTTGTTGATTGTAGTCTAACTAATGCAGCCAGAATCTTTGCCATAACAACGCTGTGCTTCTGTTGCTGTCGTTATAAAGAAACATTTTCTTTAGGTTTAAAGAGAGAATAAAGATGTTTACTTCCGAGCTTGGAACTCCTTGCTTGGTTTCGAATCTAATGAAGCGCCTACAGCGACCCCCTATCACTGGATAGGAGCCACAGCGACACTGTGTTGTCATGGCAACACCCCTTAATTCCTCCTTTTGCTTGGGTTTTTGTCGTAGTGTTATTTTCTCTTTTCTTTGCCTGAGAATACGTGTTCCAGGGATATCGCTGTTAGAGAGACTCATAAATGTTTTTTTTTTTTAATTCCAGTGAAGAAAAGACAAAAAATATCGTATGATTCATACTTCCTGTCTTTTATGAGCATAAAAATGCGAAATGAAAATTATTTCATTTTTGGAGTGCTCAAGCATTACTTGGTTTGTTTGGGCGGACCACACGTCGCTGTTCAATCGACACCCCAAACAGAACAGCATCAGTACTCAAGCTACCATGACCGACTAATAAATATTCAAAAATAAATAAATAAATAAATAAATAATCCAATTTTTCAGTCTACCCTTTTAAACACAACTTGGTTTTAGGATATGTTTATTTTTTCATTGAAGCATCAGAAGATGCACTTCTTTAATATTGAAACCATAAACAAATTACAATAGGATGTAAAAGAAACGAGCACTTGCCATTTAAGAGAAGTGTTTCAAGATACCTGAAAAATTAGTGAAATGTCAAACTAGAGGGACGAGCACACTAATAAAACGATTCATCACGGATGCAAGAAAAGTTGCATGTCATTGCTATTGGCTGATGATTGATCACAGGTAAGTGAACGTGAGAGTGCATTGTATTCAACTTTAAATTTAACGCTATATAATACAACCCAAATTCAAAATAATAGATTGTCAGAACTGTTTGAACAACTTGTCCCTGAGTCGGGGAAAATGAACGCATTCCAACTAAAAAGAGTAAAATACGTTATTCATGAATGGGTAAATTAATTTCATTAACTTTGCAGACATTATTTTAACAACTTTTGAATCATTAACTCATTGTAAAACTGTATCGATTCTTTATATGGGTAAAAAAATAGAATACTCTATTCATTCAATGTGAATTTAAAAAAAGTAGCGAAAAGATTTGCATACCTGTTAACCGATAGTTTGTCACAAGTACGCGCCCGCATAATTTTACCCACTTTTAAAAGCCTTGTATTGCTCAAAATGGGTCGTCCAGGTGATAAATAGGAAAAAAACGAAGTTACGTATTGTACCATTAAGTTAGAAAAAAGATCCAACTCAATTCAAATGAATGTTTTACAATCTTCATTATGTAAAGATTTTAAAGGAATTCAGAAAGCTTGACCAACTGAAAAGTAACCGAAATAAATGAGGTAGAAAAATTGTAACAACTAGTATAGATGAACCCAAATTTAAGTGAATCGTCCAAAATAATCGTTGAAAAATGCTTCTTACGTCCATAAGTGTTGGGAAGAATCTATAGTTTTCGTGTCCACGCCAACTAGACGACGACGATTGCATAAGCTGTAGTTGCAATTGCGGCTCTACGAAGTAAGAACAAATATAAACATGAAGTAGAAACGTGCACTACTCTCAGTACCGGATCTATAAATTTTGGGCCTCCCTGAAACAAAATCTGTAGGGCCTCTCCCCAGAGGCCGACAGTGCATATTTGCAACGTTAATGTGTCTTAGTGCTTGTTTTTTTTTTTTTTTTTTTTTTCATTTTTCCCCAATTTCTTGAACCGTGGGCCCTCATGCACTGCGGAGTCTGCGGCTACGCAGATCCGGACCTGACGACTCTACTGGAGCAAAGAGAACTCATTCAGGTGCAACACGGTTGGAAAAGTATTGTATTCAGTGATGATTCTTTTTTTGAAATATCTACGAACAAAAAAGATGTTCGTTTTTTTCGTTTAAAATGTAAAGCGTATGAGAAATCTTGTGTAAGACGTTCTCTCAAATTTTAGACACCCTTTATGGTTTGTGGGTGCATGAGGGCTGCTGGAATTCGGCAATGGTATGTATCTTAAAATAAAACAATGTGTGAATTCCACTGTTTATCAATAGTACTGGGAGATACTTTACTCTGCAGCATAGCAGCGACACATTCAGCGAGACATTTTATCTTTCAGTAAGATTCTACTCTGTGTCACATCTCTAAATCGGCTCGTAGATTTTAAACAGAAAAAGGAATTTCGGTATTAAACTGTTCAAGCAACTCAATACGATCCGAGAATTTGTGGTACCGTTAAATCTAAAGAAAGCAGTTCAAGACCTCGTGTCCCCCAACAAAATTGAACTCGTTGCTTATTGAAGGGGGTATGGAGACAGTATCAGTAGCCTTGAACGTTAACAGCTGAAGAGCTGGCGAAATCTATGTCTAAAAGGTAGAAAGCTGCGATTCTAACAAAAAATGACGCGTACAATTATTGATATTATTTCTTTTTAAAATGGTTTTTTCCTTTAATTTGAATATTATAATTTTTTGACTCAATGTAAAAACCTCATCGCGAGAAACTTTTGGATTAATCTGTCTAAGATTATTTTTAATTCAGTATATTTGAAATGAAAGTACACTTTAAAGTCTAAGAAAGATGGCACGTTCATTTAAATAACTTATTTTCATTTATATTTATTTGGGTAATCACCGATTTTTTTGAAAATGTTACAGTAGTTACAACTAAGGGACATATGAAATATCCCAAAAGGATTTTGCAAGAGATTTTTTTTCTTCAGTTACAGCCTACTAAAATTCTGCACAAAATCCGCCATTTTGAAAAAACCCAGCGAAACACTCCATATGAAGTAGACACTATTTGAAAAGTATTTAACTTATTTGAATAATTCTTTTTTCTAAAAATAAATAAGGACCCATATATCCTCTAGACATCGTTTTTGAACTTTTAGTTAAGTTTTTTAATAAAGAAAAACAAATATTTTTGTGGCGAAAAAACTACATTTTTACCGATTTTATGTTTTTTTCCCCCTCCGTGAAAAAAGAAGTTTTTTTTACTAAACGGATATGGCAGTCGAAAACCCTTATATGATAGTTTATTATAATCCTTAGATGCACACAGCATTGGAAATAAAATTTGAAATTTTGAATTTTTTTAAAAATTAGCGGTTTTTAAAATGAGATTAAAAAAATAACATTTTTTAAAATCTAAAAATTGACTCATTTGAACCCTTTTTAACGCTTAACAAGTGGATATACACGGCATCAGGTATTTTTTCCCAGAAAATGTTTTATGATTTTTTGAAAGTTACCTTATCGCCCATGGCAAGCATGTAAAATAAAAATGTCTAATAATATCATTCACTGAAATTCTGATTATATTAATACACCATTATTGTAGCTCTTAGGCAATGAATTTTTTTAGGCAGCTATTAGGCTAGGAATAATTTCATTCACTGAAATTCTGATTATATTAATGCACATTATTGTAGCTATTAGGCAGTGAATGAAATTATTAGACATTTTTATTTTACATGCATGCCGTGGGCGATAAGGTAACTTTCAAAAAAATCATAAAACATTTTCTGGGGAAAAATACGGAATGCGGTGTATATCCACTTGTTAAGCGTTAAAAGGGGTTCAAATGAGCCTCTTTTTTAGATTTTAAAAAATGAATCCGATTACAATTTGTGATTGCGAAAAACATAACTTGAATTCAAGACGTCAAAATTTAAGTGAATGCTGGATGTTTTTCTACGTATCATTTAAAAGTAATATTCAGAACATTCGAATCTGGCAACAGTATTTCTAAGATTAATGGTTCTTTCTCTTTAATGGAATGGTTTCTGCTTGAAGTTCTTGAAGAAAAACATGTAATTATTGCTTTTAAATCAATCCAAAAGCTATATCTTATAACTTTTTAAGTATATATTTGATGACAATATTATTTGTTTAAGTGGTTGCTTAGTTTTTAAACTTGATGTTCCAGTATTTTTTTTTTCATGTAATTTTTATTTTTTGCTAGTTAAGCCTAATTTGAATTATGTGTTGAAGACTCGGTTACGTTTCTTCTGGAAACTTCATTTTTCCCACTAAATAGTTCTTCTAACACTATAATATACGTACAGTGGTTCCCAAAAGTGTTCGTACACCTACGGCTTTCAACGAAATAGGCCCCTATCCATTGGTTAGAATTAATATTTCGGAATGGGTATTTAATTATAAGATCTATGATCAATTTTTAACAAAACTACATGAAAAGTTTTTAAAAAATATTAAAACTTAATTTTTTAAAAATCAAAAACCAAAAAGGGGCGTAAATTATATCTCACAAAAGTCTTCGCACACTTTAAAAAATGTCTATATATTATTGAATAATCTAACTTTTTAGTAAATTATTATTTAGTAAAAAGTTAGATCATGCAGTATCAACAACACCTTTTAAACGTCTGGGAATAGATTTCATTCTTTTTTCTTTCTTTTTTTGCGTAATTTCTGAGTAACTGTTCAACCACACTTCGAGTCTTACTGTTTCTAGCTCTATTTTCGTTTCAAAGCCGTATTTTCGTAATATAGCCTCCAGATATCTCTAAATATGTTACATTAAGTTCAAATCTGGAGATTGAAGTGGTACTGTATTTTCTAAACTTTAGGACATTTTGTGAGGCACTAGAAGCAAACGTTGAATACTTTGTGCTTCTTATCGTTATCTTGATAAAAAAACAAAGTTGCTTCCGATAACCAAATTTTTGGCTAAGAGTTTAAAATTGATTTCTAAAATATTTAAATGAACAGCATCTTTATATATTAATAGGCAAACCGTTTTCTTTCGGTACCGATTCCTTCTCTATTTGTGAACCGATTTCCTTCATTCTTTTTTTTTTCAGTAGCTATTGCCGAGTTTTAGTGTCATCAATAAAATTTTTTTGAAATCGAACGCTAATTAACGGAGATATTAATAAAAAACGCATTTTCGTCTTAAATGGCTCTTTCTACGCGAACGGATGGTCCAATTTTTTCGAATTTCATATGATTGGAAAGGTCTTTAAAAAATAACGAAAAGATTGTCAGGGCGCCCAAGGTCCAATAACATAATTCCACTAGAAAAAAAGTTAGAAGCGTTTTTTAGTCAGCGAAACTCAAAAATTTTAATTTTATCTCTTTTCCATTGTTGAAATTCATTGTTGGAAGCGTGAAACATTAAGCTTTAATTCATTTTTTGAACCGCTCTTTCTACACGAAAAATGCATTTTAGTGCTTTGAGCTTGGTATGGTTGGAAAGCTCGTGAAAACTACTTCTAAAAACGTTTACCTCCGTTTACGGCAAAAAAAAAAAAAAAAAAAAAAGAAAAGAAAAAAAAAAGAAAAAAAAAAAAAACGAAAACCTGCTACGATGACTAGAAAAGGATCTAGAAGCAATTATAAGTTAGCGAAAATTCATTTTTATTTGATTTTTCACGCGACTTAGCGTGAAGAAATTGCTAGATAATATTATGTGTTGCCATTTCTCGCTTGACCGTAAAGAAATGCAATTCTTGCAATTGTTTTTATTATTGAGGATTTTTGAGTAACTACAGGCATTTAAAATATTTTCATTTTGATTATGATTTCGCGGTTTTAATATTTAAATAAATAATTTTTCGGAGTGAAGGAGGGAGGACATTCAGTTTCGATAAAATTACCTTCTTCTCACAATAATACCTGCATTTGCTATCGCCAGCAACAAATCTCAAGGTGAAACTTTTAATAAAATTTGTGTATTATTACGACGTCCAGTGCTTTCGCATGGACAATTATATGTTGCCTCGAGTACAGTTCGCTCATTTGACTTTTGGAAATTTTATATTTAAAGGCAAAGGTCATGCCTACTTTAGCAAAGAATATTGTTTATACAGAAGTTTTACGTATTAAAGGAGTTTTACGGTATCATTTCTTTCAAGAAGTCTTCCATAATTGTGAAATTGGCGAACTTAATCAGTTGGTGTCAAATTTTTCGCACCAATGCCAGCGCAAGAAATATTTTTCTTTTTCATTCGTAAAAAAAAAAAAAAAAAAAAAAAGAGTAGAGAAATGTCTATTTGCAAAGAGCTGACTACGAATGAAGTCCCTCTTTAAGATAGGGTTCATTAAATTAACCATTCGTGACGAGGGGGAGGAAATAAATGACAAGAGGGACATACAATGGGGAGAATGTGACATCATGCCTTTTTTTGATAAAAACGTTTATGGAAACAGTGTGACAATGTGGCTAAGGGAAGAGGAAGTATGGTGAAGTGTAAAACTTTGTGACAAAGGGGGGGGGGGATGGATCCAAAATTTTAAAAGGCGCATTAGTCAGTTATCCCTTAAACCGTAAACAAATCACAAACACGATTTTTTAAAATAAAATTGCACTATTATTGTGACGCCCAGTGTTTTTGAATGGACAATTTTTAATGTAGCAAGTAGGATTCGTTCATTTGACTGTTTGAAATTTTACATTTCTAATGGCAGAGGTCAAGGCAACTTACTCAATAATATTAAACTTTTTAAAAGAAATATTGTTCATGCAAAAGTTTCACGTATAATCTGAGTTTTGCAGCATTATTTCATTTGGGGAAATTTCGATAATGGAGTGGTTTCCTTCAGTCAAAAGTACTACTTTTAGTCATTGAAATCGATAGAATGAGCAAAAAAAAAAAAAAAAAAAAATTACATGGACGCAGAAAACATTTTTATTTTCCCAACAGTTTTTTTAAATTAATTTTTTTAACGATTTGTCAAACAACACGTGGTTTTTATGACGTCACAAATGATGCAATTTGGCGTATCTTTCTACTACGTTTCCGCGTTATGATAATCAAGCAGCGAATTAAAATTGCGCTCTACGCTTGCCATCAACCATATCGTTGCCAATACACGTGAGTAAAGATGCGAATTAAACCTTTTGTTCTGTGAATTGCAACATTGAATGGCATTTCATCATTTGTGATGTAACACGACAGAAGTGTAAACAATGGGCGACGTTAAATATGCTCGTGGTCTCAATGTCCTCCAAGTGAAACGATACCTCTGGGGGTGCTAGTACCAGGTAGCTATTAGCTCTTGGACTAGTTCTAAATTCTCATTAACTGTTCGATCCGGTGATGGTGCTGCCATCTATCGGTATATAAAATAATGGAGGCAAGGCACTAGTATGCAGACCTCGACATAAATACAGTTGTAGTCAGTTGTGACTCTTGAATAGAAATAGAAATAGAAGTGTAAACAATAAAAGCTCACCGATTTAAGTATTTTTTTAAAAATATTAAACTTAAATAAAATTATTTAAAAAATGGTCAAATCCTATGTTTTTAAGCATGCTCTTTCAGAAAAAAAACTTTTAAAATTTTGGAAACGACCCCCATTGGAAAATTGGCGTTCTTCATCTATTGGCGAAAAATTTTTGGCACCAATTGTGAGAAATGTTTTTCTTCGCATACGTAAACAAAGAGTAGGGAAATATATACTTGCATACGGTTACCACAAAACAGGGACTGTCTACGAATGAAGTCCCGCTTTAAGGTGGGGTTCACGAAATAGTTAAACTTTGTGACTGGAGAGAGGAAAGAAATGACAAGAGGGGCATACAATGGGGAGAATGTAACAACAAGCCTTTTTTTAATAGGAACGTTTATGAAAAACAGCGTGACGTGTGACAAGGGAAGAGGGGGTATGGTGAACTGCGAAACTTGGGGACAAAGAGGGGTGAAGGTCGAAAATGTTGAAAAGTGTGACATCAGTTATGCACCGCTCTCAACCATAAACAAATCTCAAAGGCGACACATTTTTTAAAATTGTACTATTATTGCGACGTCCAGTGTTTTCAAATGGACAGTTATATGTTGCCACGAGTACTTGGAAATTAATATTTCTAATGACGAAAAACTACTTGCTCAGTATTAGTAGATGTTTTATAAGTAATATTGTTCACACAGAAGTTTATCGCATAAACTGAGTTTTGATGCTTCATTGCTTCATTTCATACGGGAATGTTTCGAAAATTGTATTATTGACGATTTTTATCCATTGGCGTAATTTTTTTTGTTTCCAATGCCAGCACAAAAAATGTTTTTCCTTTGTATACGTAAACAAAGAGTAGGGAAATATCTATTTGCATAGGGTTAGCAAAAAGCAACATGGTATCTAAAATAAAACTAATCAAGCCAAGAATTTGACGACCACACCAATTTCTCAATGAGGCTGTTTTCTTCAGTCAAACGTACTACTTTTAGTCACTGAAATTCATAGAATAAGCAAAAGAAATAACGTGGAGTCAGAAAAAACTTATGTTTTCCCGACAGTTATTTTTATTAATATTTCAAACGTTCGATTTTGGAAATAAAGCGTGATCTTTATGACGTTACAAGTGATGTACTTTGGCGCGCTACTTCATTTCTGTGCTAAATGTTTACGCTTTGCTGTCAACCGCGTTTAAGGTTATGATAATTTGCGCTGTGCGCTAATGGCATCAGTGAATGGCATTTCATTGCTTTTGATGCCATGTGCAGAAGCGTAAAAACTGAATTTCAGTCTGCGCACCAATTAAAATAATTGTTAAAAAATATTAAAAGTTTAAAAATTGTCAAATTTCGACACTGGGTGAACACTAGTGATTCATTATTTCATCAAAAAATTCCAAACAACCAAGTTCTGATGCTGATATGCACCCTCACACAAGAAAACCTTCACCATCCTGCTTAACTGGTCCAACTAAGTTCTTAAGATTAAGTTCCTAATTTTTTCTTCTATTTACAATTATACAATAATTTAACCAAAAATGTTGAATTTATTTTTATCTGTAAGTAAGACGTAATTCCATAACGTTTTGAGCTCATTTATCATTGATTTTGTGACGAAAAGCTTAAGCTTTCTGTTTTTCGCACGGTCAGGAAAATTTCTGCGGGAAGAGGTCTCATTTAATCCAGCTAACCAGAGAACTTGGCGAACAATTTTAGGTGAAAATTAAATGTAAAAACTTTCATTTGACTCTGCAAAAACTTTTACAGCACTCAAATGTGTATTTCTCATAAATTTTTTAACTGTTAATCTCCGATCACGCTTTGTCAACTTTGCCGGTTGACCTTTTCCTACCTTGTTTTCGATCCGATTCTTTTCTTTAAAGCATTTTATCTAGCATTTTACTATAGAATGGAATAAATAAACTAATTTAGGGACATTTCAAAACAATTTACCGCTACTGCGAAGAAAAAATTCAAATTTCGAATGGTGTTTGTGGTTTCTCACGAATACGTGCCATTTTAAAGTAATAAGCAAAATATCAAGGAATAAATAAACAAAACATTAAAGCTACATGACCTTTAAGGGTCAACACAATGCCAAAATATTAAAAAACAGCATATCATAATTTTAATCATGAATTTATTCGAAAATATTTGAGTGTACAATGACTTTTGTGGCGTGTTATTTCTCTGTCTCTTCGTTTTTTTGACCCATTTCAAAAGAAAATCCGTCAATATTTTGAAAAAACTACTGGGTTGTATTTAGAGTAACATAGGAATAATGTGAAAAAATATTGAACTTCATATTCAAATTCATTTTTGTGTTATTTTGGTTTTACTAAAAAATTTCAAAGTGTACGAACACTTTTGGGAGTCACTTTATGTATAACTGTGCTTTATACCCTCTACAAGAGCTGAAACTTTTAGAAACTTATTTGGAACAGGTGTAAAATTTTATTTCCTCATTTACACTGTTTATATACGTAGCAAGTAATCTTAAAAAGATTTCGGAAAGCGAAAAGAAAAAAAAAATAATTTTTAAGTTACTTTTTTTTTTCTGGATTACAACTCATTTTTTCCTTCTTTTGAAAACAAATAATCTTTACTGATAATAAAGCTGAAAGTCTCTCTGTCTGGATGTGCGGATCTCTGTCTGTCAGGATCTCTGTGACAAGCATAGTGCCTAGACCGTTCGGCCGATTTTCTTGATAGTTGGCCCCAAATTAGTTTGTAGCATGGAAATGTGCACCTCGAAACGATTTTTCGAAAATTCGATTTTGCTCTTTTTTTATTCTAATTTTTTAAAGAGCATTTTACCAAACAAATTATCATAACGTGGACGAGTAAATTACCAAGTTATAATAACGTGGAACCGTATCATGGGCGATCAAATTGGCGAGAAATTCACCATCCATTATTTGTATATATACAGGTGAAGAAAATGACCTTTTCATTTTCTGCTACGAGCAAAGCCGTGCGGGTACCACTAGTAGAAAATAAACCCATTCAGACAGCGTGGTCCCCTTCCAAATTTTATAACTATTTTATTTTGTTCAGAAGTTACGTTATTTTAAGCCTCATAATTTAACGATGGTTTCTTTTGACGTGAAATCTCTTTTCACTAATGTACCAGTTATTGGGGCATTGGATTGTCTTAAATTGAGACTCCAAGAGCATCATTTTTCTAGTTTTGAGATTGATGAACTTGTTTCCCTCACTCGTGTTTGTCTTGAGCAGAATACTTTTGTGTTCAATGCTACTTACTTTCACATGTCTGAAGATTTAGCAATGGGTAATCCTTTGAGTCCTAGTTCTAGTGACATTTTTATGCACTATTTTAAGGCTAAACTTTTTGAAACCATAACGTTTCCGTTCTATGTTCGTTATGTTGATGAGTGCTTTGTTTTGCTTCTCCAAAACCATGTTGATAATGATCTTTTACTTTCTACCCTAATAGTAGGGGAGATAGCGACCGAAATTTTACGACAATATATATAAGGCCAGAATTTTTTTAAATATTAGATTAGTTTACTTAAAAGAAGAAAACGCGAGTCTACCAAAAAGTTATCGTTGCAATAATTAATAAAAAATTTTGCAATATGTTGCAAAAACTTGTGAAATTGTCTTATATATATAAGGCTGAAACTCGGTAATATTATTGATTACGTATAAACATAACGAAAAATATATGTCTACCGCGTCCGAAGCGTTGCCGTGCCGTGTCTACCACCCACGCAAGGTGCGAAAAAATCAGTCAATTTTGACTTAAATATATAAGCCTAAAATTTTTTTTATTAACTGTTTACAATGTATAAAATATAAAAACAAAAGTCTACCAGTTGTGTTATGTTGCAAAGGCATGATAGACGTCACGGAATGTCGACCTCGTACCTCTATGTACCGTTTATCGAACTGCTAGCGCTCGCTCGAAAAAGTTTGCTTGTCGTCGCGAAATTTCAATAAATAAAGCTGATTTATTTTTTAATAAATAGTTTAAATCCTGTTTTTATTAAAATTTTTAGTCTACCGTGACTAAGAGGTTGCTTAGTCTTTAGTAGACGTTGCTTAAATTATAAAGTAGTTGGAAAAGTATGATTATTTTATCTTTTCATTCTTTATAAATGGAAATTTTCAATTATTATTTTTTTTCATGATTACAATTTTCTATCATATTTAAATTGATATTCATACTTTTGTTACATTATTCATATATATATATATATTTTAACTTCTTCAAAAATATTTTGAATCACCACCTTTTCAATACATTTCGTAAATGGGGAAGTAAAGCTGTTTATTCATCTACTGAGAAGAAAGGAGAAGGGAAGGACACGCCTTTAATAACCTTGGGTCTGGGGCCTGGGCCTGAGTAAGGCCCCCTTAGTGGAGGAGCCGACGCATCCGCCATTTTGGAGCAAACTTGATCCAGTGCTTCGCGGCGATAGCATTGCTGCTGATGTTTATATTTCTTTAGCATATGTTAAATTGGGTCAACAGATAATAGCCATCTGCAGAACTGAAAAATCTGTCTTACTGCATTTCCTGGAAAATAACAGATTTTTTAAAAAATAATAAGCACTGTTCATAATGCACTCAAAAGTACAAAATAACTTTTCTGGGTCAGAAAGGACAATTTAAGAATTCCTGTAGTTTTCAAAAATTTCCAAGAAAATGACACCACAAACGAAGAAAAGTGCGGTTCTATTCATGTGGATAATGTTTTACCATTATCTAGCTTTCAATCATAAATTTGAGTGTTGAAACACGCATTTTTTTTTCCTTAATGGGAAAGTTTGGTTTAAAATGACTTGAGCGCACTTTTCTTCGTTTGTGAAATCTTTTTCTTCAAAGAATTAAAAACTACAGGAAGACTTAAATTGTCTTTTCTGACCCATAAAAGTTATTTTGTCCTTTTGAGTGCATTATGAAAAGTGCTTGTTATTTTTTTTTAAATCTGTTATTTTAAAGTTTTTCGTTTTCAAACAAAATTTTACTTTAAAATTCGATTTTTTAGCGTTACGTTGTACCTTAAGGTTAAACAAATCATTTAATAAAATTCTGAAATCTGTAAGTGGTCTAGTTTCTGAGTATACGCAAAAGAATGGTTCACAACATATAAGTAACGTGGGATAAAGATCCTAATACGTCTTTTTACTTAGCCCCGTTATCGATTATTGGCATAGATGCATAGATGAGGATAAAAACCCTAAGAAAGCAACGTCAGTGAATAAATTTCATTCTTGCTCCAGAGAGGACTTCATTCAAAATTTTCATTATGATTACTATTAACATTATATTTGCAAGGCAACAAAATTTGTAACAATGGATTTTATATTTAAACATTTAATGGGGAAATTACATCAAATTTGCTATTTTCCATCCTAACCGAAATAATGATGTTACTTCAGAATTTTAAATTTTCAGCCTTAAGTTGTACCTTAAGATTAAGCAAATCATTTAGTAAAATCCAGAAGTCTCTTAGTGATCTAGTAGCTGAAATATAAGCAAAAGTACGCCTCAGATTACTCCATGACAATCAGGCCAAGTGTAATAAAAGTGCTTAAAAAACATCAATTCTGAACAACCAAAATTTCTCATCTATGATGGATTCTTTTTATTATATCTAATGAAAGAAATTCCATCATCTAATGATATTGAGAAAATTATTAAGTATGTTCAGCAGTATTCGTAGTAATTGTTTTCGACACGTACCCCGTTTCCTTCCATAAAAGATAACGAACATATCGTCGCCTCAGAGCAACAGTAAGATATCTAATCCCAGAAATAACATTAAGATATCTTACTGTTGTTCTGTGGCGACGATATATTAAGCGGAACTCACAGAGGTCAAAAAATTCAGATAGGAGACTCTGCAACACGTCCCTCTGACTTTTTGAATCAATTAAAAAATATTACTTTTAAAGAAGATTTGCTAGAATATTTACTAACAAACTGGGAACGAGATAACAAAGCGATTTATTTTGAAGATAAATTTGTGTATATTAACTACAAACAGTGTTATAGATTTGAAACCATCAACAGAAAAGTTGTAAAAATAGTCGATCATACTCAATCGTGCCCCAGACCGCGAAAAATCCGACACAAAAATGATTTACCATCTTTGTAATTTTTGATATGACGTCCTCCATATGACGTCCACCTACGATGTTCAGATACTGATGTATTAGTTATAATATTGGCTAACATGAAGTTTTTGAATTCTTAAATAAAGGACTGGATGGAAGTTGGCGTTGGAAAATCATTTAAGAAGTATCAATGTCTCTGAACTTTACAAGAATTTAGGAGAAACCGTTTGTTCCGCCTTGGTTGCTTTACACGCAATGACTGGTTGCGATCAAAATCCGGCTTTTTTGCAAAAAGGAAAAGTTCGACCTTACGTTCTATTTACAAAGTCGGAAGAATACACAGGAGCGTTAACAAATTTGAGTAAGCCATCGAACAATGTAAAATGCATGTCGCAAATTCGAATACAACTCGAAATTTCGGAAGAGTTGTGCGCCGAATGTACAGACAAAATAAAATGGAAAGAATTAATGATGCAAGAACCTTGACGTTTTTAGAAGAGTATAAAAATTTTGAAAAAAGATAAAGTAATTCTCGAAAACGTGAAGAGTTTTGATCCGTCATCCTTAACCCTATGTTAGTCAGAACTTCGTGAACATTTCCTCAGAACAGCTTGCATTTCGCAAATTTGGACAAATTTTCATTTAAAAAATCTGACAAGCTTATCACCTCTTGATTGTGGGTGGAAAATTGAGGACAACTGAAAAGTTTTTAAATGGTTTACTGAAAACAATTACCGCAAGCAATAAAAGATGTTATATTCGAAGCATAGCTTTCTGCCTCACCACGTCGAATTTTCGAAACATCGCTTCGAGGTGCACTCTCCCATGCTACGAACTAACTTTGTGCCAAATTTCATGAAAATCGGCCGAACGGTCTAGGCACTATGCGCGCCACAGAGATCCAGACATCCTACAGACATCCTCCGGACATCCAGACAAAGAGACTTTCAGCTTTATTATTAGTAAAGATTAATTAATATGTAAAGAACTGTTTATTTGATTATTTTTAATTATTTATTGTTATGTAAGATCGATGCGAAAAATTTTATTTCATAAGTACTTGATCGTAAAAAATAAATAAATAAAAGAGGCATAATTTAAAAGGTCAAGACATTATTAATGAAAAATGAACTTCACTATAATTTTGTACATAATTTTAATTTCAATAAAATACTTTTTAATTTCGTTTCAATGTTAAAATTATTTTTTTTAATATGCTTAAATCATTCATACTTTTCCAACTACTTTATAATTTAAGCAACGTCTACCAAAGACTAAGCAACCTCTTAGTCACGGTAGACTAAAAATTTTAATAAAAACAGGATTTAAACTATTTATTAAAAAATAAATCTGCTTTATTTATTGAAATTTCGCGACGACAAGCAAACTTTTTCGAGCGAGCGCTAGCGGTCCGATAAACGGTACATAGAGGTACGAGGTCGACATTCCGTGACGTCTATCATGCCTTTGCAACATAACACAACTGGTAGACTTTTGTTTTTATATTTTATACATTGTAAACAGTTAATAAAAAAAATTTTAGGCTTATATATTTAAGTCAAAATTGACTGATTTTTTCGCACCTTGCGTGGGTGGTAGACACGGCACGGCAACGCTTCGGACGCGGTAGACATATATTTTTCGTTATGTTTATACGTAATCAATAATATTACCGAGTTTCAGCCTTATATATATAACACAATTTCAGAAGTTTTTGCAACATATTGCAAATTTTTTTATTAATTATTGCAACGATAACTTTTTGGTAGACTCGCGTTTTCTTCTTTTAAGTAAACTAATCTAATATTTAAAAAAAAATCTGGCCTTATATAAATAATGTATTAAAAACTGTCGCTATCTCCCCTACTATAAATTCTATTGATCCTTGCATCCAATTTACCATTGAAATTGAAACGGATAGTTCTCTTTCTTTTTTGTACTTTACTACTAAACGTAAAGATGAATTTATGACTTCGGTGTTTCGTAAACCTTTTGCTGTTACACTACCTCCTCACAAATGCTCTTGTCATCCTCCAAACCAAAAGATGGCCTCATTCATGTCTTTTGTGTTTCGTACTTTGAACATTTGTTCTTCCTCCAATTCTTTAAATGCTGAACTTTCTTATCTCAAAGCAGTGGCTTTCGATCGTGGTTATTCTCCAACATTATTGATTCAATGGGGTTGTTTCCTTCAGTCAAAAGTAGTACTTTTTGTCACTGAAATTGATAGAATAAGCAAAAAAAAAAAAAAAAAACAAAAAACAAAAAAAAAAAAACAAAAAAAAATACATGGACTCAGAAAATATTTTCATTTTCCCAACAGTTATTTTTTAATTAATTTTTTAAAATGTCGATTCTTCAAACAAAGCTTGGTCTTGATGACGTCACAAATGATGCACTATGGCGTATCTTTCTACCGCATTTCTACGTTATGATAATCAAGAAGCGAATTACAATTGCGCTCTACGCTTGCTATCAACTATATCGTTGCCAATACAAGTGAGTAAAGATGCGAATTAAATATTTTGGACCGTGATGGCAGCACGGAATGGCATTTCATCATTTGTGATGTCATTGGCAGAAGCGTTAAAAGATGAAAGAGAACCAATTTAAGTAATTTTTTAAAAGTATTAAACTTAAAGAAATTATTTAAAAAATGGTCAGATTCTATGTTTTTAAGCATGCTCTTTCAGAAAAAAATACTTTTAAAATTTTGGAAACGACCGTATTGTAATAAGCTACTCTATTCCTATTCCTATTCAGAGTCACAACTGACTACAACTGTATTTATGTCGAGGACTGCATACTAAGTGCCTTGCCTCCATTATTTTATATACCGATAGATGGCAGCACCATCACCGGATCGAACAGTTAATGAGAATTTAGAACTAGTCCAGGAGCTAATAGCTACCTGGTGCTAGCACCCCCAGAGGTCACTTGGAGGACATTGAGACCACGAGCACATTTAACGTCGCCCAGTCCCCTTTAATGACGACGGTGGGTCTTCGACCATCGAGGTTCGAACTCAGGACCCTCTGGCCCCGAATCCGACACTCTACCGATCGGGCTACCACGGCCCCTTGTAATAAGCTAATTAAGCCCTCTCATTCTGACAAGGTGTCTGCTTCCAACGCTTCTATACTATTGTTTTGCCTTATTATCCTAAAGTCAGTCATCAAGTTGCAAAGATTTTGAAGAATTTTGGTTTCGATATAGCTTTTTCTCCTGTAAATAAGATAAAATGTACAAACTTGAAGCACTCTATTGATTGCCATAGCAACTGGGGTATTTATAGCATCTCCTGCAAGTGTGGACTTGATTACGTTGGACAGACTAAACGTGCTCTCAAGCAAGGTCGAAAGAGCAGGAAAATTATGTTAAACATAAAGAACTTGTTCGTCTTTCCATCGCTCAGCATTGTTGAACTTCTGGCCACTGTTTTGATTTTACATCTGCAAAGATTTTTTTTTTTTTTTTTTGACTTATCTCGGGCATGTTTAGCAATGCTAAACAACCCCCATGAATCCAAATATCTGCAAAAAATCCAAGAACAGCAATGGGTCACTAAGGACCTCGTCCTTCGTAAAACCCAAACAAGATAGAATGTGCTCAGGTGAAACCTCTCCAGCAGAGCACCAGTGACACTCCGGAAAAGTCTTGATATTCCCAGAGAATCTAAGAGCTTCATCTAAGAGCTTCATCTAAGAGAAGCTAAGATCTGCAAAGATTATTTTCGCTTTATGACTTCCATTTCTGGGAAACTTACTATAGTTGGAAAAATTCTCATTCTCGTGTCAATGATTTTTACAGCACTCCATTTTTTCATGTCATTTGGAAGCAATTTATGTAATTGCTTTTTCGGTTTCTTCGTTGTCTCTCACTCTTTTTGTCTCCTGGCTTCTCATTGGTTGTCTCTCCCCCTTGTTCTGAGCCCGGGGTTGACATGTCGTTTGCTGATTGGCTGTTTGTTATCTTGTGTCCTGAATTCTTATTGGTTGGCCCTCTTTGGTATAAATACCGGTGTCCACGTGGTTGTTGTCAGTTCTCTCGCGACTTTCGGTTGTGTTGGTGAACTTTTTTTTGCACTGATGAAAAGGCTCCATTGTAGCCTTGAAATAGCTATATGCTGTATTTTCTTCAGAATTTGTGCTTTATTTACGTTAGTTTTTCACTTTAATTTCTTACATTTTCTATAATAAAATATTGATTCAGAAAAATAAAAATAAATAATAAATGGATAAATAAATATCTACGTATATACAGTGAGGCGCAAAAGTTTAAGCACAATGCAAATTTTTGAACAAAAAGAAAACTATTCAACGGAATGCTTTCAAATTTCTACTGTAGATGGCTAGTATGATCCTAAACTGTATGTATCTGAAATTTTGAAAGAATAACCGTAACGAAAATCAGAAAGTACAAATGACATTTTTTCTGCTGTCGCAAAAGTTTATGCACAGATCAGATTTTATGCAAATATCTCTTGAAACGTGATGTGTGAAGGACCAGGGCGGTTTTATTCAACGAATTATAGAGTGTAGCAATGGCTTAAGGTGTTATCAAGATGCCGAAGTCGCTGCAGTTCTCGCCAGTAAAAGGTGCGAAACGCTGAAAGTAAATCCGTTATGGAAATGTCATTGATTTTAAATTGATCTAAACGTGGTATTCATAACGTTCTGAAACGTGGAAAACAATTCAAACCTGCGTATCGTTCTGGGAGGCCGAGAAAAACTACCTTTCGTGAGGATAGAAGAATTAAAAGAATGGTTCTAACTGGGAATTTGTCTCTTAATCAGATAAAAACTCGACTTGGATCATAATTGTGACACCATACGCAGACGAATAACCGAATCAGGATTTATCAAAAAAACAAATGTTAGCTCGTAAACCTTTTCTGAAACACTGTCACAAACAAGCAAGACTGCGGTGGGCAAAACACCACATGCATTACAGTGACGAATGGATTAGTGTTATGTTTTCAGATGAAAAAAAAAATGGAATTTAGACAGTCCAGATCAGGGCCGGGACGTCCCTATGTGCAAGGTCGTGCGGCGCACGACGGAGACAGAGCCAAAAAGGCGCCGAGCTCTACGAATATCAATGCTCTAAATGAGAGAATAAATCTCCAACCAAAAAAATAAAATTGAACTTTTCAGTTTTCTATTAAAGTACCTGTGAAATTATACTGCTCATTAAAACAAACAATCCTCCTTGCTGCCTATCTATAAGGGTGGAAAAATGCCCTGTTTTGTCTGAATATGCTATTCAGAAGCGCAACCTTTTACACTGAAAACACGCGATGCTAATTAATGCATACATCGGCATTTTTCTTCATATGTGGAGTCATAAATGTTATTTCGGTATGTCTATACTTTCACAAGGTTGAGCATACGAAGCAGCGCGAGAAATTTGCTATTCTTCATTTTTGCTCTTGCGGTGAATATGTTATAATGTGTGCAATATGTCTTTTTGTGATTTTTAACTACTGTTTTTGGTAATTCCCCTGCATCATGTTATCATATATTAAACAATACGGTAAGCACATCAGCATACTATTTACTTCTGCGTAATATGCGTTTTTTGTAGACAATAATTTAGATAACCTCTTAGTTCCGAAAAGTAACGACTTGACCTTGATTACCCAATTCCTTCATCCCCTTTTTCTTCAACTATTTGTGTATTAAATTTAAGAATAAGAGCTTTGGACAATGTGTTTGTTTTAGACATTAAATTCAATGCCTTTTTAACGACTTCGTAAGTTGGAAGTATTCGTTTTAACGTCAAGTTTCAGTTTCAGATTTTAAAGCGGAATATCCTCTGCAATGTTATCCTTTAATTCAGAAATATAATCAGTCACCTCCTGTTTCGTGGCGCAACCAGAGTTGTCCAAAGGACAGCCCCCCCCCTTCATTTACTTCTGAAGGGGGGGGGACGCGTCCAACAAAGTGGTTTTAATAAGGAAAAAATAATGATGTTGGGTTAAAACTAATATCCACAAATTGGTCAGCTACTCCCCCTCTGTCCTATTACTTTTCTTTTTTCTAGTTCGCCTGAAAATAAGAACGTTTTCGAAATGCTACTCTACCGAATTGCTCCCCCCCCCAGCTAAAAGCATTACGGAGCATCTCAAATTTCGTTTCCAGATCTTCAATTTCACAAAATTTCGAGAAAGCTCCCGAATCTGAAAAAACATCGCTTGAAACTCCGTTCGAAAATCACTTAAATTGCATTTTTAGAGCTTCAATTTCGAAAGGATGCCGGCCCTAATGTCACCAAATATGGTCTTATAATCACGTTTTTAAGACTTCATTATCAGAAAATGTTCGGTCAAAGGCCTCCGAACCTCTTTTTTTTAAATATCATAAAAACTCAAATTTTTCATAAGTCTTTTGAAAAACCTAATTTAGTATAGCCTCTGAACCACTTCCCCTAATATCATAGAATACTGCTTACGTTTTTAGGACTTCTTTAATTGCGTTTTTGTTCTATTTCGAAAAATTGGTGGGGAGAAAAGGGGAATTGATTTCTATCTATTTTTCAAAGAAAAAAACGATCGGGTAGAATCTTAGAGTTCCATTCCTTATTCTAACGTCTATAGATATGAACTATACAATCATGTTTTAAAACTTCCAAATTCTATAAATTTCCGCAGTTCGCCTTGTACCCATTTTCCCCATAACACCACCAAAGACCGTCTAAAATTGCGTTTTTTAAACTACATATTTCAAAAATTTTCCGGGGAGAATCCCCGGACCGCTCTTATTAAAACTTTTTTTTTTTAATTTGTGCCTAAACCTATTTTTTATTTGCGTCACTGCTCCTGTTGACAGGTATAAAAGTGTCATTAATTATTCATCACTTAGAGATTAGATAGATATTCAAAGTGACTTTAACTTAGATATTAATATATTTTCTTCTTCCAAAACGCATTAGCATATCAGAGGAGCTGCTGAACTCAAAATAAGTTCGAGATATGAAGTAAAAACGTACATCATAATGCGAAATTAAATATTCACACATTTTTTTTTTTTTTGTGTAAACTAAATGCCAAACGCATTTTTTTCGTTTTATATTTGTGTCTACAAAATCTCCCACCAGGTGTTAACTATATTTTCCTCGAACGCCAGAGCATAAAGGCGCTCAAAAGACATTTGCAGACGGCGCCGATCAGGCTTGGCGCGGCCCTGGTTCAGATGGGTTCTCATACTATTAGCCCGACTTGAGGACAGATCCGAAGTGCATATTCAGTAGGCTACAAGGTGGTGACTCGCTCATGGTATGGGGCGCTTTTTGCTTCAATGGACAAACTTCCCTTAGCTTTTTAAACGGCAGACAAAACTGAGTAGCGCATCAAAATACTCCAAGCAAGCATTTGTTGTCGTTTGGTGAAGTCCTAGTGGGTACTAATTGGATTTTCCAGCAAGACAACACATCAATATACACTCTTCCCGTAGTACAAAAGAACATCTCAAAATATTAGTGCAATGAACAGGCCAGCACTCAGCCCAGATCTCAATCCCATAGAAAACATCTGGGGACTCTTCGTGACGTATAATAGAATGGGAAGCACAGCATTTCTCTGTACAAGAGCTCAAATCAGCAATCGAGGAAGCCTGGTACAGACTCACTCCTGAAATAATCCAATATCTCGTTCTATCAATGGAAAATCGGGTATTCGAGCTCATCAGATGCATGCAATGGTAACAACATAGACTACTAAAATACGTTTATGCTTTCTTAAATGTAAATATTTCGTTTTCGTGCCTAAACTTTTGCGACAGCAAAATTTTGATTTTTTTTAATGAAATCTTATTTTAATTTCTAGGAATTGTTTCCAAATTTGAAACATGAATCTGCAAGCTGATTGTTTAAATACAGTAAACATTTCAAAGTTGTTCGGTGTATACTTTTCTTTTTATCAAAAGAATTCGGTCGTGCTTAAACTTTTGTGCCTCATTGTACAAATGAAAATGACTCGAACATAAGACAAATGGACTTTATTTCTTGTTTAAAAGAAATTCTAATACAATGAAATAATAGAGAAAATATTTTTAGGACATACACAATTTACTGAAATTAAATATTTTGAAATATATACATAGATGAGGCATAGCTACAATACTTTAAAAACAAATGCAATGTACATATTACTTCTGTATGATGACAGATAGAAAAGTTTGATCCTTCTCCAATTTAATTCCAATCTTGGTTGCAGTAATAGTTACATTTGATCGAAATTTTTTATTTTTTAAAATTTATTTTGATGTCGAGTAACTTATAAGTAATTCCAAACATAAGCTATTTTAAATTAAAAATATTTTGTAAAAAAGCCAAAACGTTGAATGTTTTTTTTTCAACGAAGTAATTTATTTAAAATTCAATTAAATGCATCAGAAAAATAAATAAATGCGATGGTTTAGTTATTTAGGAGCAAAACTATACAGGCAACATTCACTTAATCGTAAAAATTTTTTAAAAACGAATTTCTAAACCGGTACTAGAGCTTAAAGTTATTTTTAATCTTGAAAAAAGCTAAAAGAAAGTAGAATCGAAATTAAAAAAAAAAAAAATCAGGTGCTAGTTTGAAACTAACTTTTGCGTAAATTTAGCAGTGTTACATTTCTATCTGAAATGATACATAAAGCCAAAAAACCATTGACTAGCTGTCTTTTTATCCTGGTTCCCTACCGATTTTCAAAAAATCAGCAAGGAATCAGCTTTTGACACTCTCATAAGGTTTATGCTTATTTCGTTCCCTTCTGATGAATTTTGTTCAAAGTCCAAGACGTTCCGTAATTTTCTTGTGCACTTTCAAAGAATTTCAAACTCTTCCACGAAGAGATCTCACAACAAATGAAAGAGGTTTATTTATAAGTAAACGATTCTGCGTATAGTTTAAACATACATTTGGATATACGATAGGCAGCTGAATTAATGTGACAGAACTACTGTACGATAAAGAGAGGAAAAATATTATAAATTGAAAGTCATTTTAAGTATACCATGTGAGAAAACATCAAGTGGTCCTCCATTTTTCCACACGTGAAGTATAGCAGACAAGTTAAATGCGTTGTGAAAGAAGGCTTTTTTTTTTTTTTTTTTTGTTTCTGTCTAACATAATCAAAATTGTTTAAACTGCATGGGAAAGCAAGAGACATAAATATATTATAAGCATACTAAATGTTTCTTTGAAATTTTCAGTTCATCACATTTCAAAAGCAGAAAATGTATGTTGATACATTGTATGGGGTCTTAGAGAGGACCATGAAATCACAATTGTCATTTCTAAGTACATTCCCACAGGACGTAGTGGAAGTTTAAGATGATTCATTCCATCGAGACCCCACATTTCTGAAACAATCCAAATCTTTTTTGGGATCAGCACACGGAATCCCCCCACGCGCAGCTATAAGAATGATCAACATTCAAACACTGTGTGTGTACAACTTGTGAACTATACGAATCGAAAATGAAACTGATGCTCATCAGAAGGCCGTCGTTTCTTGGTCTTTCTCTTCCGATTTCCGGTTAGTTGGAGGGGCACCGGTGCTCGGTCTTCCTGGTTGTTGTCCTCCTGGAAAGCAACTCCTCCTGCGGTTGCGTGCAACGGCATTACGGATGGTAGGCATGGTCGGAACCTCATCTCCTCCAGCGACAGGTTGTACGTTGAATCTTGTGGCTTCTTGGATGCGCTGCTTGGAAGGCCACAAGGAATAAGGATTCTCCGTGTTCTGCAACGGACGGTTGTACACGACGCTTTTGCGAGGGATGTTGGACACTTCGGGTGCTTCCTCGTCTTCGTTCTGTAAAAATAAATGCATACATAAATTGCTAATTGATGTCATTTAAAAGCTATGCGAAGTAGATCGAAACTGAGCATTCATCCCTCTTTATTTTCAACTTTATGTTGGTTACGGTTGAAAGTTTGTTATAAACAGATATTGTCCGTTTTTCACAAGAAGGCACTTGAGTCCTCCCACGTCATGTGGTATCCGATGATTCTGTTTCACTGTTTTTGGCAGAAGGTGTATTCGGATCGTAGCATTTTGTTGTAAAAGCAGCAGTTTTTAAAATGTAAGAGTAACTAAAATGACAACAGACAAGTGAAGCAAGTGATGTAAAGGACACTGACACTTTTTTTGCACATTAAAATGCACGCCCAGATTAAGGCTGTCTGGTTGTCTTTTTTAGAAGCGCGTTGATTGCATATCGATCATCCTTCACGTAAAATGGAATTCTACGTTCGAGGAGGCATGGCAAAGTGCTTTCTCGTGAAAAACGGATAATACCTTGAAGTCTTAAGAAAAACATCCTTAGAACACCATCTATGCCGTCGTAACACAGCTGAAATTTGCGCCACGTTCTTGTTGATGTTTTACGGAGTTTCGGAGATTTGTGCCGGAAATATTTGCGAGAACGTGGCAAAGAATTCAGCTGCGTTTCGACCTGGATGGTGCTTTACCAATGTTAATGAATCTTAAAGTTTCAAGGTATCTGTGAATAACAAACATTCAATAGTGCACTAATGTAAAGTTCACAATAATTTAAAGGGTGGTGTACGCCCACTTTCGGACCACTCTGTTGATGTTCTAAATCAGGGGTCTCCAAACCTTTTGGGCATTTTTAAAAATTTCTCGATACTCACGGGACAACACTAAGATAGAGATAAATCATTGAACAAAATGTGGTTCAGAATCATAAGGAAATTTTTGTATCGGAACTAATTAACATGAGTGTAATTATTATGTTGTTACACAAGCGTTATTATGGCATTCTAAGAATTTAAAATCATGTTTCAAATTTTTCATCAGATCTTAAGTTCTAATCCAGTAGATGTCGGATTAATGAGCACGGAAGAAAAACAATTTCTTCTCTCAGCGTAAGAGCTAACATTCCTTAATGACTAAGTTAAAACATTTAATAATCAAGATTACTTTAAAATTGAACCAAATTGGTTCATTTCGATTACTACCAACTCCATGACATTGAAATTTCCCATTCAATTATAATTCGTTAGTATTCGTGGAAAAATTCAATTCACTGCTTGGTAGAAACATTTTATATGTTCTACATAGCACTTATTGGGCTTAAGGCAATTCAGTAGCTAAACTGGCTACCTGGAAGGTTCCTTCATGTGACTCATCTGCATTGGCATTTTGTGCACTCTGAACGAAACCCTTAAAAGTTTCATTAACGAATTGCGATAAGGTTAAAAATTGTTTTTTAAAAACAATAACATCGTGGCTTTTTTTTCTTTCTTTCTCTCTCTGTTTTTCCCCCCTCAGCAATCTCGAATTGCTTATTATTTTCACTAGACCGTTGAATGATGTCCGCGTCCTTTGATTTTCGCCTCCGGGTTTTTCTTTGCTATAATACAGGCGTCCATGTACTTTGGAATTAAACTATTTATAAACGATCTTTTTTGACGTTACACAATCCCTTTTACGGGGAAACAATATCCAGCACGCAGCATCATCCAGCATCCAGCCCCTCTCATTAATTTGAATTTCGAAATCTTGAATTCAAACTATGGTTGCGATAAAAGCCATAAGAAGAAACAGGGGGTGCTGCCCCCCCCCCCAAGAGCAAGGGCGCACCTTCTTAAATATTGCTACGATCCCATAAATCAAGAGCCTCGCGCAAGTTCACGGCGCAGTCTGCACCATGAACCCCCCACCCCACCCGTAGGTGGACACCCCTGGTAGAAACAAGAAACCCGACGAATATATCGCAATTCGTGTTTGCGAAAAACATAATATGAATTCAAGATCTCAAAATTCAAACTATTTTATTTTATTTTATTTATTTAGTTTTTGTAAAATTGTGTTGTTATCTCGAACTATTGAGTCCTTGGCCTGAAGCAATTGAAGATTCTTTACTATAATTTTAAAGAAATCATAGCGCCACCTTCCGACCGTAACCCGTAAACAACAAACACAATTCCACATTCCCGGTTTGTTTTTGTGTGCACCTTACCTTTTCTTTCCCGTCAACAGCAAACTTTTCAGATGTGATTGGTCAAGGGTAAGTGTTACCTTTCTGTTCAATTCTAACATTGCTTTTGAATAATGTTTTGAGAAACACATGAAGTAAAACTGTTTGCCAGACACTTTTTTATCTGTACCTTTCAGGAACATGATAAACTGCATTCCGACAAAATTCTGCTTTCTGAATCTTATGTCTTAATTTTGTGTTTTTATTTCATTTTAATCGATTATTTGTTTTTTCACATTTGATATATTTTCGGAACCAAGTTACTGTTAGCAACACGGATGATTTTTATGCTCGCTATGAACTTAAAAAAAAAGTTGTTGCAGTTTTAAACAAATAATTTTTTTTAATGCAACTCACCAATAATTTACATCATTTTTTTATCATTTTTAGGGACATTTGCAAGTGATTGAACATTTTTGATTGCTGTTAACTTTAAATTGATGTGATTTTGCCTTTTAGCTATAAAGGCAAAATTATCTATGATCAGTAATGTTTTTATGATATAACTCATAAATAAATTAATTTTTTTTAACGTACATTGTGTTTCTAGAAAACTTCATGCAAACTTCGTTTAGTATCGTAAAACAGGACCTGTTACAAATTTAAAAAAAATTTTAAATTTTAAATTTTTAATTAAGTAAAATAATTTTATTCAGTAAAGTCGGTTTTAAAAGACAGCAATAGATGTGATTTTCGCAGTAATTTGAAATGTGATGAGAAATGTCAATGAATTGATGTTGCTTTGCTTTTGGAAAAAGCATCAGATTATTTTTAAATTTTCCATTTAAAAAAAGGGGAATTCCTCTGCTTACCATTTGATAGCTTCTAACTTTAAATTAATGTTTTGTTTTTTATGTAGTTACTAAAAAATATTTTCCATAACCATTTTCTGTATTGTATTTATGCATGAAATAGAATTGAGCTTTTGTAAATGCAAGACAGTTAGTCAAAAGGAATGGAAGGAAACTGATTAGGCTATCCGAAAATTTTACTACACAGCATCTGTAAAATGTATTCCTAAAAATGTCTCAGCCTTTGGAATATAAAATCGATTAAATCTCTTTTAGAATTTAATCTGATTTAGCTGAAATTTAATATCAATTAAAAAAGTTCATTGGACAAGAACTAGTCAAAAGCTCAAAATACGAGTACCTTTTAATTTTAATCTTAATGCAGTTGAAATGTCCTTGAAAGCAAATAATATCTGCTAAATTTTGCTCCATTGTGAGAGCTTATGTGTATAAAAAAGCAATACTAATAATTGTAATAAAAGATGACCAGTTGAAGAGTTACGCATTCTATTTTGCGATAAGTTTGTTTACATGAATATGTTTTAGTTTTCAGTTATGACAATTCGATTTAATTCGGTATTTTATTTTGCCACGAAACCAGTTTTCATCAAATTTATTTACCAATAAAAATATTTTAAGAACTTTAAAACATCTAATATTTAAGGTGTATGTTACATAGTCATCATTTCCTGCTTACTGCACGCAAAATGTTTGGGGGGGGGGCAAACGATGTAGTCCCGCGATTTCAAATTCATCCGAGGGAGGGGGAAAAGGGTGCTCAATACATATTATAGCGGAAAACAACATAAGCAACGCCCATGTTTATTTATTTATATTGATTCCTGAAAACCAGGTTGGGGGGAGGGGAGGGGGGCAATTGCATCCTCCAAACTCCACTAGATGATGGAAGTAAACCACATGAGAAAACTTCACCCACTGAGTAAAAGCAAACGTTTTCACTGAAAACATTAGAATACAATCCAACGTAATTGTTTACCCGTAAAAGAAATAATTTGTTAAACTTTTTTTTTTTTTTTTTTGTAATCCAAAAACAACGATTTTGTGAACAAAAGGGCTGTACAATTTAGACGGTTTTCTTTAAATTTACAAATCAAAACCTCTGTATCAGTTTCCGATTTTTTCCTTTTTTGATAACTCTAAATACCAAGGCTGCGGAATGGGAAGTTAAATGTCTGACTCTTGGATTTTGAAACTTCCGACTCCAACTACTGCTCTTAAATTTATTTATTATTTTTATTTTTTTTTTCATTTTCCACCCTCATGGAAAGGGGAAAAATACCCACAACAAATATTAATGCTTTTTTGTGAAATTTTGCGTTGTTTTTTATTATAAACCTAAGATGCAAACAATTTTAGAAATTCGATTTTAAAATTAAATTTTCCACTAGTTGCGATTTTGAAAGTGAAATTACTCAAAACTTCCATTTTAAAAAGAAAAATAAAACACTGAAAAGGATTAATTTACTTCCTTTTTAATGCTTAACAAGTGAGGTCAAGGGCACTCACTACATTGCGGGGAGAGGCCGGGTACATGTAGGCTCTAGTTTTCACCCGAGTCTTCTTGCTCAAGGGATACATTCCTTTTACTACATTTTATAACTGAGATCGAAGAAAAAAACATTATTATGTTTATTTTAAAGTGATAACTTATAAAAGTTAGTCAACAAAACCGCTTTGCTGACAGTTAAAATTATAAAACAAGTAAACTAGGGGACGGCGTAGGTAGCTATTACAAAAAGTTAGCCAACTGGTTGCCAATGGCAGTAATTTTCTTATTAGTCGGCCTTTGTGCATGTAATGGAACCAATTAGGCAGTAAAATAAGAAAAAACAAAGTAAAAAAAAAAACACAAATTGCAGATTACATGCAGTAATCTGCAGTTAGTGCTTTTTTTTACGTTGTTTTTTCTCACATTACTGTTCAGCACAAGGGTATTTATTTATCCGATTAGGTAGTTATTATTATTATTTTTTTAATGTAAAGAGAGTAAGTGAGAAGTGAAGAAAAAAAAAAGTCCAGAGTCGCAGTCGGCAGGTTTTCTAACGACTCCATCTCTTTTACCTCAAAACCAGTCCGACTCCGCAGCTCTGCTAAAAATGAACATAAAACATTTTATTTTCAAATGCAACTATCTATCCAACATCATTTAGATCCGAAGTCCTTTAAATAATGAAAAAAGAGTGCATGTGTGAAAATGATATTTCGAGTGCTTGGAACAGATTACCTGACGCTTTTAGGGGCATAAAAAAAAATTTAGCAGTGACTTTGTTAAAAATTTTTTCTCCAACGTATTTTTTATGAGACTTTGTCCTCAGCGGTAAATAACATTAAAACGAACAAAAGAAATCGGTTAACAGATGAAGTCTGCGGCACCTGCTAGGCTGAAGTGGACGAAGTATGAACCTTCAATCGAAGGACTGGCAGAAAAACTTCAATCCAAAAAAGTTACTTATTTTTTGCTTTTCATACCGTTTGACTATCATTGTTTTTCTAAAAGCACAGTAGAGCCTCGTTTATCCGGCGCCCGCTTATCCGGATCAAATTTGTAGACTTAAAAAATTATATTTACTTAAAATTGTAATCTTAAATTATGATTGCAAGAACGGAGCTATTAATACGTCAAATGTTCGGTTTTTGTTTTGATTAAACATACAACTCCTGCATAGATCGTACAATGAAGCCTAGTAGGGGATCATGCGGCAAAGGGAAATGGTAAAATATTTACTCTGCTTTTAACTCCACCTATCTGGTATTCCATATTTTAACTATGTGGTACCTAGAGATGAAAACAGTCGGAAAAAAAACCGTTTTTTTCCGAAGGAATAAATTTCCACTTCGGAAAAATTGAAAAAAAAAAAGAATTTTTTCAACTTTTCAGGGTTTTAATTGAAATTTTCAGCAAAAAGTGATTAGAAATTTCTCACGCTTAAATTCTGATGAAATTTCCTCCCCCCTCCCGTTTTATGTTAAAATACTGTCTAACGTTAATGCAAGTTGTTGTATGACAATATAATTTGCATATGGATCAAAAAATGTTTAATAATACTTTTTACAAAAAAGCTGAAACCAATAACCTTAGTGAAAAATTTATTTTCCTTCTTCGTAAAACAAACAAGCATAACTTTAATCACAAAACTAGTATGTTTTTCCTGACTGCGAAACAAATGTACAGGGTGCGGCAAAAAAAAAAAAAATGGCAAGCAATTTTCCAAGAAACTTTATTAAAAATAAATAAACTAACAAAACACAAAAAATAATAATATGAGAAGACCTTTAGCAATCATTAAATTTAATTGGTTTCAAAGTAGCAGCCTTTTGCAGTAATACAGAGATGCACTGCTTATTGAAATTTTCAATCAAGGGCAGCAAGTCCTTTTATCAATCCTATTCTCTATAAAGCAATTGATTTAGAGAGTTCAATTTTATGTGTAGTTTAGGGTAGACCTTTGACTCTAAAATAATCCATACAGTGTAATAAATGGGATTGAGGTCGAGCGAGTAGAGCGTCCACTCAAAAGATGATATCTTTTCAAAATCAATGCGCTTTGCACCACTCTTGTCTTTTTGGCCATATAAATCGGTGTGGAGTTAAAGGAAGATGTCCTAAAGTGCTCTTAGGCCCACAGAAGTACAATAACTTCTAAAATGTCCTTCTGGTTCACTTTTTTATTCATTTTACGGCCCTCATCCACAAAAACTAGAGGTTTTTTGTCGCTTGTCCTGATTCCATCTCAGACCAAGCCTAACTTCGGATTTTGGCGATATCTAACACTTTTTAAGGTGTTTGGAGTGTCTACCAAGGGCACCCATATGCAAAATTTTAAAGGGGGGACTCTGATACTTTCCCCATGGTTTAGCAGGATATTTTCCCCATGGAAACCGACTTTAGTACAGATTAGAGCTAATAAAATTTAACATTTTTGATAACTAATTCATTAATGGCTGGAGAAAAAAATGTTTTTACAATTTTACAAAGAAAAAAGTATTAAAAGGAAGAGAAAG